>NW_008794172.1:1260725-1287246 GCF_000699145.1 Aptenodytes forsteri | reverse complement strand
TCCGGGCGAGGCGGCTCCCGGAGGCGGAGCCCCGACGAGCGCTAGGAAGAGACCTGGGGACCCGGGCTTGCCGCCGGAGCAGGATTCGGAAGGTAAGGGGGGCCGGCGGGTGGAGGGACGGATGGGGTTGGTGGAGGCTTCTGGGCAGGGACCAGGTCCTCCCCCCGCGCCTCCGCCCCCACCTCCTCGTTTCGCCCGGCGTCTCCGTCGCCGGAGCATCCTGCTGTCCCTCCCCAGCGCTCCGCCGAGGTAACCGCTCGCTTTTCATGCAGACCTCTTCCAGGACTTGAGCCAGCTCCAGGAGACTTGGCTGACAGAAGGTAGGCTCCTTCCCCTTGCTCTGTTTTGTTTTGTTCGCCTTTCAGTTGTTTGTCTTTTGATGTTTGGACTGCTCCTTTGCTTGGTTTTCCTAGCTCCGAAGGTTATTTTTTTCTTCAGACTTGCCAACCTCTGGCTTGTGTAAATGAAGACGCATGAATCAGGCTATTGTGCTGGGTATTTACTTGTGAATGGAACTTGGCAGTTGGCCTGCTTTCCTGCTTACAATTTTCGTTTCAGGCTACTTGTAACTGGTTTGATTTTATGCTAATTTGTCACTTATCTTTGTTGGTTGCCAGAATGCTGATATTTTTTTAAACAAACAATAAACTATTCTTTTAATTTGGGGAACAAAGTGCTTCTCTTAACCCCCCTTTTTTTTGTTCTTTAAGATTAATTATTTGAAGGGACTTTCCTGGAATTTACACACTGTTCAGTTTGGTGTCTAAATTGTTTTGCCTTTTGACTTCAAGGAAAAGAAAACTTAAAATCCCAGGGAGTCCCGTTAATTCCAAGTGAAACTAGTTTTAAGCAGTATGGTGAATTTGCTCTAATTCCAGTACTACAAATGATCCATTTTCTAGAAAATTCAAAACATATTTTAAAGTACAGACTCTTGATAAATATAAAAGTACTTACTGTGATATAGGTACTTAACAAATATTTAACAATAATAATATAAAAATATGCATGGCATTTTGAGCAGGGTTATTTCCCCTAATTTTACTATAAGTGAAGGACAATGCTGTCAAACAGGGTTTTTTTGGTTTTTTTTTTTTAAGCCTCAAAAAGGTATTTGCCAACTAAGTAAGATTATTAAGGGGGGGAAAAAAAAGTGTTTTATGTTCATTTCAAACTGAAATGGAATTACATTGATCAGGCAGTATTCAGGAGTGTGAGGATTGTAAGGATGCAAGAGGAATTACCTGGAGGCTGTTCCAGGATTGAAACACTCGCCTAACTTACATAAGAGCAGAAAAATAGGTATTAATTGTTGGTCATCTAACAGATCTGAATGTGCACACATGCTTGAGACTGGTTTCTCTTAAATCTTAAAAAACCTTGAGCTGCCAATAAGATAAGTTTGCCTCAGAATTGATTTCTGGTAGACTTTCAATTTTAGGCTTTCTAATATTTGATAATATTTTTAGCTCACTAATCTAAAGAATTTGCATATAAGCTCTTACAATATGTTTGTCAGCAGCAGAGTGTTTGTAGAATGAATTCATAAGTACCCTGGGGTGAAGGGAAGGTCACACATGGTCTCACAGCACTGTATAGAAAGAGATAATCTGCTATTATACGTGATCAGTAAATGATAATGCAAACTCTATTACATGTTTTTAGAGTATAGGAAGATATCTTTTTTTTTTTATAGCTCATAGCATCTAGTCAGAGTCCAAGTGAAATCCTTGGGAAATTCAATTCATGTTTTAATATTCTAGCTTATGATTTTAGACCACATATATGGGGAACTACTTTCTCCCATGGTGACTCCCATTTCCAGACTTTTAACAAACAAAGTTGCCCTCCGAAGCAAACTATCGTTTGTTTTTCTGTATTCACTAGTATGTCAAATCATTTTCACCATTCAGGAAAACAATTTTTTTTTATTAATGTCTTGTACATGTCTATATGTTAACATTTGTTCACGAGATGAAGGCAACTGAAAACTTAAGAGTACCTTCGTAAACAATGCAGAAGAAAAAGAAAAGAAAGTGAAAATATGAAATATGTTATTTATTCTCTGCCTCTACCACATTTAGTTAAGAAATTTAGCTATTTTATTTACAGTTCTTGGTGTTACTTTTGAAATAAAAGAGAAACAAACCTAGGAAGGAAGCAAACTGGAAATATAAATTCACAACAAGCAATCAGCCATATGAAAAATGTTAACAAATTTAAACCACATATACATGCGGATGTATATGTATGTATATGCGTCAATATATATATATTTGTGTGGTTTCATTCATAGGGGTATTTCTTTGTTAGCTTTTTAGAATATTTTTAATAGTGTCAATTAACACCTGATTTCTCCTTTGCAGGGTAAAAGAATAATGTCTGCATATAGATGACTCTTAAAAGAAACAGATGCTGAAAAATCCTAGGCCTTGTTACTAAAAATCTAAAGTTTTCCTCTACACCATTTTTACCAGAATCTGTTAGAATGCAACAATGCGAAGCTGGCAGTTGATAACTGTATGGAACTAATTTCAAGCCAAATAATTTATAAAAGTGATTTGGCATTCAGAGAAACAAAAAAACTTCCTTGGAGAAAAGTTGCACAGGAATTATCTGTGCTGATTGCAAGGAGGAGAGATGCACTTCTTCTTTGTGTATCCTTAGCCAGAGAGCTTTAGTTAAGGTGCTCCAGATCTTGAAAGCGATGTGGGAGATGGTGAAGCACATGTTGATACATGCAGTCTGAGTGACTAAAATAAGCCCGGGGTTGGGCTTTAAATGTCTGATTAGGTATCCCATTTATTTTAAATATAGATGCTGGTTTGGGGAGAACAAGAAAATGTCTATCTGTATTGCAACTATATGAGGTAGATAATGAATATAAAAATTTATTTTTTTTTTTCTGGCAACTGGTACTTTAGCCTTCTAGTACAGGACTGTAGCTGTCCGCAAGCATCACTGTCTAGCAGTAAGGCTGCATGCGCTCACTCCAGCCATGCCCTTCATTTCACATCTTTTCTGTGGTCTATTGCCTTTAGTATGTAATTCTCTTAGTGAGATTGTCAGCAATGTGATAGACAGTAGTAGCCTCAGGGCAGTAGGCTGTGAAATCCAAGTTCAGCTCATACAGTGTGATCCCCGTTATATCTTCTATTACAATATTGCTTTTTAAAGATAATTCATAAAATGAATTTTGTAGGGTTTTTTTCTGTTCCCCACCTTTTATCGCTTATATTTCCAGTTTGTTGTCATACAGGTTATTTTAAGGAACAGTGATTGCAGTGCAAAGAGCTTGGCTAGTTCCATTCTAATGGCAGTGGCCTGTTGTTAATGTAGTGTTATTCCCTAAAGTTAATTTTTGGTATGTCTTGTCCAGCTTAGCTTCAAGTGACTGAGGTTAGTGGGCTTCCGTTCCTCATGTCCCTTTGACTACATCACCTTTGCTTTAGAGCTGAGAGAGTGCGATCTTTTGTCCACTCTGCACTAACAAAACCTCTAGGTTTGTCTGTTATGTACTAGCAGCAGCATTTGTTTCAGCAATAGTTTGTGAGGGATTTTGTGAAATAACAATCTGCTGCAAGCTCTCCCTTCCCTGCGGTAAAAGGGACATAAAATTAATTGTTAGAAGTAATAAACTATTTGAACATGACATGTGCTATGGTTTGGGTTCTCCCCACAGTTTCTCCCAGGGCACAACCAAAAGCTTAGTTCTTTTTCAGACCTGAATTTACCACATTAGTTGCTGACTCTGGGTAATGGAGGACTGCTCAGGAGGTGGACTGAGGCCATATCTGAGCTAGGCTCTGAGTAATAGAGGCAAAAATAGCTGTGTGTTAAAATACGGGCTAAATTCTGATTAGTAATGCATTCCTGACATCAGGATGGTGTGCCTCTCTTGCTTCCTTAACATCTTTTCTTTCTGTGGTAGGGAAGAATGCAAAGGTATTTGTAAATAAATACAGATGCTGCTGTCAGGGAGAAAGCCAGATTGGATCACTTGCTTTGGTGTCCTATTGCTTAAGGATGTGATTGAGATGTGCTTCAGCAAAACCATATGTTCTAGACTGTGTGTAGGCTGTCCAAGTGTACTGTTCTGTCTTGCTTATATAGCTCTTGCAAAGGAAAGATAGGCACAAACCATCTTGTAGAATGGGGCAAGCATGCACAATTATATTTACAGTTGGAAAATCTGAATGAATTGTTCCCTCTGTGAATGTGTGAGGGCAATGTTGATTAAGGCTTTTCTCAGGAAATAAGGGAAGCAGGAGCTAGAGGAGACTGTGTAGTTGATTGCTCTGTGAAATCAGAACACCACCTATTACATATACACTGTGAAATCAGAACACCACCAATTACATATACACTGTTTCAACACAGGAATTTTATATAATAGCACTATGGACTATTATAACATTTGATTTTGTATGTTGGAATGATCTCTCAAGGACAGATCTTGTACCTTGCTGAGTCAACCTGTAGGTGAAGAAGGACAATAAAATCCTTTTTCTTCCACTGTGCCATTTCATTGTCTTAGTATATATTTTGCAATGGCTTCAATGCAACTCAGACATGGGCTAAGGCCACATTGTGGTAGGTGATCCATGAACAGAACGATCTAAGCTGGAGATCAGAAAAGGCAGGCAGCTATGTATAGGCAGATGAGGAATTTGCATGAATGATGCCATAAGAGTGAGCACAGCTGCCAGTCTTCACCGGGTACCAGCTTCCAACCACTGTTACATCTTTCATAGGCATCACAGGAAGAAGAATTCTGATATTTTAAGTTTTAATTTAAAATCAGTATTTACTCTAGGAAGTGATGAAACATACTGTGAAGTACATAACGAAAGACTCTTTTAGTGCCTCCATTTTGGATGTTGTGGGAAACTCTATCCATGTGGGCTTTACAGCTTTTGCAAAGTCTAGTCTTTCATGTAAATCAGAATAAATATGATCCCCTGAGTTATGAAGAGGCATCAACTTACAAAGTGTGCTGCTGACTTTTCAAGTCAACAGACAAACACATGTGAGCCTCACCAGTTTGTCTAAAGGAGGCATTAAGCCTGAAGCTTCTTAACATTGAGATACTAATGTTGTTAACTATTTCACTGCTTACCACATTCAGCAACATCCTGTTCCAGTGAGGTAGGCTGTTCCAAGGTAAATGAGGCCTCTGCAGATTTTCAGATATCTTTGTTAGACAATCTTTGAAATACTCAAATATCTTAGACCTTGCTGTTATTCTTGGAGTTGTACTACCAATGCTGTCCACAGAGCAGATGCCTAGAAGTAAGCTTTACTGCACTGATTTGTGGGGAAAGAGCAGCTGTTTGCTGTCAGGTTCTCAATGACTACACCAGCACTTCCTCTTACATTTCCCATTTGCAAAATCACACATACATGCAAGGCACTATTAACCATTTCCCTCTCCTGCTACCGGATAACTTTATTTTTTTCTTCTGAAATGTTCTCCTTCTGCTGACTTACAAATTGTAGCCTATTCCACTAGTGCCAAGCTATCCACTGCTTCTGGAGCTACTGAAAAGATCGTGTATGAAGGCATAGATGTTTCCTGTTCTGCTCATCACTTTGGCATAGCCTTTCCAAATTCATCAGTTGGTAGTTGTTTTTCCCTATGCTAAATGCTTAAAAATCCCTGAATGTTACGTTTCTAATGAAAACTGTGGACCCTGAGCTAATAAACTTGCTGTTGTCCTTATTTCCAAGGTAAGGGAGAAAACAGCCTGACAGTTTCCAAGAGGTGAATCTGAGGCGGAAGAACTGTATTCTTTAATCCCAAAGGGAAACTATCTTTAGTCACTAAAGTTCATCCCAGCAGAAAGCTCAGATCTTTCCTGCATAGACTTATTTCTGCCTTACTGTAAATTATACCATACAAAGTGCCAAATCTAATTCTCTTTCTCTCTCTCTCTCTCTCCCGCCTCCTCCCCTCCTTCCCTCCCTCCCCTGGCAGCTCAGGTTCCAGACAGTGATGAGCAATTTGTGCCTGACTTCCATTCAGAAAACTGTAAGTAGCATGGGGGTGATCACACATCTCAGGGGAGAAGGGCAGGATACACTTAAACCAAACAAATACATAAATGCAACACACAGACATTGAGGCTAAAGTACTCATTTTATTTCTACATTGTTGTGACGGTGACAAAAAAAACAGGCTAACTGTCCACATCTGGACAATGCAAAAGTGTATTTGGTGGTGGTAACTACCACAGTCCCTTATGCAGAGTGGTTTCAACAGATGTGTATTTTAGTTGGTGTATTTGTGAATAATTCGGCACCCCTGAACAGCTAAGAAAATGCATTACTATGACAATCAAAGGTAAAATTTGTGCTATCACTCCTCCCAAAGCAAAAGAAATTGGACTGTACATGGAATTACAGGTGCTGTGTCTCCTGCATGGTGCTTTTTTTGGGTTCTGCTCACCTGTGTGGCCTCTGGCTGAGCATCTGCTGCCAGCATGGCCTCTGTGAGATGATGGTCCTGTCTGCTGCCTGCCACAGCATGAGGGCACAGTATCCCTGAAGAGATGTGCTCGCTAGCCTGCTTGCTCTCTGTTCTTAGGAACTATCTACTGGACAGATTGCATGTGTTTGCACAGGAGTGTACAGACTGTACCACAAATGTTTGCTCTGAGAACTGGTCAAAGCACTTCACCATACAAAGGAGCTGAATGTTGCACAGGTACAAGTGTACATATAGGAACCTTCCATGCAATGGCCATGCAACTCTTCCTGCTTTTCTCACACTGGGCCTGTTTCAGCTGGTCCTCGGAGCATGCCACCGTTTTATTTGGAAGCTGATGCTGGGCTCAGACTACATGCCTGAAGTGAATACAGGCTTTTCTGAATAGCTCTGTGTTGCGAGCAGCTGCAGGAACCTGGAGCCTGACTTTTGACAGGCACGTCAAGGCTACAAGAAGACGCCTCACTGTTCCCTGGGCATATACATGTCTGGCAGCTAACTGAGAGTAGAGATGTCCATTTAAAGCTGGTGCAGTCAACTTTGGTGCCCTTCCTATGCTGATACCCCTCTCTGCCCAGGACAGTTTTCCCCATGAAAACTAAAATGAAGCACTTGTAGTGGTTGTTCTTGTCTACCTCCTTCCCCTGGACTTGGCCTTGCAGCACAGCCAGGCTTGGTCTGAGTCATATATCTTGTTTCTTCCTCTTTTTGACCTAGAACTGAGGAGAGGGCTGGTCCCATGTTTCACTCTGAATGAATGAGCCAGTTGTAATGTGATAGCCTGCTCCAGCTATTAGGAGCCGGAAAGAACTGGCTGCTCCTAGCACATCTAGCTTCTTGAAACTTCAGTGTACTGGACAAGAGTAATTTGTTTTTTTTTTTCCCCCTGAGACTCAGCCGACACGTCGGCATTTTTAGATGGGTTCTATATATCTGTTTACTCCGTACATTGAAAAGAACTGCTGCAGACAGAAGGGAAATGGATGCCCCAGGCATAGAAAGACCCTTTTCTCTTTTGACCCTTCCCTGGGCCTGGGCTGTTTGCACAGATGCAGGAGTGTCATGCTTGGGATACTGAATGCATCCCGGGTGTGGGGCAGGCCCGCTGGGTCAGCACACTCACACCTGCCATCAGTTTGGACAGTGCCAAGAGCTGTTTGTGAACAGGCCCCTCTGCTATGATTGATGGCAGCCCCAGGATTGGCTGTGGGAGCCAGTTGTCCCTGAGAAGGAGTAGGAGCCAGAAACAATATGAGGCTCTGGTATCTTATGGATTTCTTTATGTATATTGATTCTGCCAAGCTGTTTGGATCCTTTTGGGTGCTGGTATGATGTAAAGATGGGCTTTTCTGGTGTAGGCTGAAACCAAAGGCAGGCAAAAGGAGTCAGGTTTGGGTTGGTTTTTTTTCCCCTCTTGCTGAGAAAATTAATTTTGGGGAGGGATGCTTGCCGTAGAAAGTGGCCTTAATATCCTGTGCTAAGAGAGACAGCAGCAGCCCTTTCTCCAGCCCTTTTGATAGTTGCTTGCTGCAGCACTTCTGAAGGGACAATTAATCCTTTATGTGAGGGAGAACTGGCTTGAGGATGGCTGGTGCACATACAGTTCAGGTCAGTCCTGAAATAAACTCAGCAAAAATATGAGGTATTAACACATCAGGATGTTACTTTCCATCCTTAAAACTAACCACAGCTCTGAACATCCCAGGCTTTGTAAGCAACATCGTGTCAGCTTGAAGAGGTGGGAGTAAGCTGGTGAAGGACTGGAGCTAGCCTTATTAAAAGCTTACAGTTTTGATTTGGAGGACAGATCTTTCCCTTGTTTGAAAAATGAGCCTAGATCTATGTACCTTTCTGGGGTTACTTTTCTTTGCTTCCTAAGTGTCAGTGACCTTCTAACAGCAGCAGCAGAGCCCAGAGGCAAAGGTAGAAGATGCTTACCACGTCCTTCAGCCAGGATAAGCTTTTCTGAGGAACTAGCAAAGGAAGTTTTGCTCCCTGCTGGATTTAATTAGGCATAAGAAGTAACAATACCCACATCCTACTTCCTGGTGCTGTAAACCGCAACCCACATTTGTTATTCATGAAACTCTAACCAGCCCAGAAATACCCCTCCTCGTCTGCACCAGGCCATGACCACAGACCAGTGCACTGAAAATGAAAAGGAACCTTTTTACTTTTTTCCTGGACTGTCACTGATGTTTTGGATGAGCAGAGCGGTTATAAGATTCCCCCAATATGTTGGACTGTTAGCATAGAAGAGATTCAACAAAGGGAAACGTGCATTTGGAAATTAATGGGTAGCTGCTGAGTGCCAGCATGGCAGCCTCCTGCCCAGGAATCGCAGTATCATGTAGAAAGGCCTGGCCTTTTTCCTGAGCCCTAAAGTATAAACCTGATACAATTAATGAAATTAGATACATCAAAGAGAGGCTACTGAGAGGACTGCAAGCTGCTCTTTGAACTTTGAGGTATATTATAGTGAAAGCAAGGACTTGGAAGTCAGACTTCTGTTTTGTACTGTGCTTTAACACTGGTGCAGTTCCTTTGGAAAAAGGATTTTAGCTATCTAAATTGGTTAGGTGCTTCTGAAAACACTACTTGTGTAAGTTGTCTGTGAGCGAGTTAGCCTGGTGACAGCCTGTAATAGTATGCAATACATATAATAGTATTTTCCCACAGAAAACCTTCAGGTTTTGTAGCTATGTCTACAAAAACCTTACATTTATTGTCCTACAATACTATCAGGAAATCTACAATGTGTCATCATATTAGTGCATTATAATATAATGCAGTGCTACATGGTAATGCTACTCACAAGACATGCTTACCAGGTATGTCAATGAAAGAGCATTTTGCATGATGCAAATCAAAACTTTGCTTTTATGTGTTGAAAAATAGAGTATGTACATGCATTTCATTATTTATGAAATAACAGAAAATGTCTGTCCCAGCCCTCAACAGCTTAGGAAATATCCACTCTAAATCCTTTTCAAAGTGCTCTGGATTATCACAGAGCATGTTAACACTACCTTAGATTTGCTTTTTTAAGGTTGATGTATCATACAAACCTTACTAAACCAAGGGCAGAGCTCAGGAAAGTCCAGTGAACAGTTGTGCATATTGGTATTTTGTTTCTCTCAGAGCCAGCTGAACAAGGACAAGGTGGTGGCATCTCAACTGACTTTTTACTGGCTGATAAAAATATCTCTCCATAAACAAGAAAAGTGTCAACTTGACCTTTCATTTCTCTCCCACAGTAGCTTTTCACAGTCCTCCTGCTAAGATTAAAAAGGAGCCGCAGAGTCCCTCCTTGGACCCCACACTGTCCTGTAACCATAAGCAGCCATTCCAGTACCACAATGGCGAGCAGTGCCTTTATGCCAGGTAACACAGCTTACACAGGGAAGGGACAGGAGGTGTTATGAAATCAAGTGCTACTGCCTTATCTAATAATGAGGTGTTATGACAACAGTCTGGTCTGTCTGCTGGGTAAGGGCAGTGCACATGTGCTGCAATACAAATTAACCAGTGGGTCAGCTCATGGCAGCCTGCTTAGACTGCCATTTATTGCACTGGATAGATCAGACCTGTGTAGAGTAGATCTGGGCTTGCCTCTTTTCTTCTCCCTAGTGCTGTTCCTCAGCTGTTCTGATGCTGAGAGCAGTCTTGACATCTGTCATGTGCCCCTCTCTCCCCATTGCTTTCCAAAATCTGTCCCGCGAGGAGCTCCCTGACACCATTGCCCACAGTCCCAGCTATTTGCCTGAGTTATAGTATGGCTTCTTCGGTACAGACACCTTCTCCAGTTTTCTGCTTGAAGGGTTATTGCTATTGTGCATGGGGGCAACCAATAATCAAAAAGGAAGGAGTTTGTGCTGGGAGTTTTCTGGCCTAGGTGGCTGCACAGAGGGAGAGCGTGTCTGCCTGTGACACGTTCTCCCCAGGTACTGCCACAAGTCCTTCTCGGAGAACTGTAATGCTCCAATATCTGTTTGACTGTCCCAGTGCCTATGATCAACCCAGACAAGTTGGAATCAAGTCCCCCAACCCAGGAACCCCGATACAGTCACCGCTCCAACAGTTTCCTAGGCAGGACAGGAGCTTCCTGACCCCTGCGGGGCCACCCCACCCCACGTCCAGCTGTGGATACCTCAACGAAAACAGGTGAGTTACTGCCAGGAGGAGGCAGCCCCTGGCAAGAAGGATTGCCCTCCTTGGTGATTCAGGGAGGAGGGGCTGCAGCATCCAGATTAAAGTGCTCAGTTTCCAGCAATCACAGGATCTCCCCCATCCAAAGTACCTGGGACCCACCACTGCTGCCTAGGGTTTGAAGAAGTCTATAACCTTAAGCCCGTCAGATTCTGTGAATGATGGGCTGTGTAGCTGCCCTTGGAAACATCTTTCACTGGCGTCCCTTCCTTGCCCCAGCTATGCATGCAGCTCCTACAGCCCTAATAACAGGCTGAGGCCGAGGAAGTTTTTGTCCCTCAACCAGCCCTGCACCAGGGCTGAGATCAGAGGGCCAAGAAAGCAGCCACCCCATGTCCTCTCCCCTCTTCTAGCTCTGCGTACCAGCCACCTGTGGAGATGTGCCGTTCCTTCCCCTCCTCCCAGGGCATGGCTCAGGAAGACCCCATTGCCTACCAGCGCCAGATGTCTGAGCCCTGCCTCCAGTACCCTCATCAGGGCTTCAAACAGGAGTACCATGACCTGCGGTATGAGCAAGCAAGCCAGGCGGGCAGCAGCAGTCAGTACCCAGCAGCTGTGGTGATCAAGCAGGAGCAGGTGGACTACGTGTATGACTCAGGTAGGCAGAACTAGCTCTTTTTAGCAGGGCCTGTTGTGACAGGACAAGGGAGAATGGCTTTAAACTAAAGGGGGGTAGATTTAGACTAGATATAAGGAAGAAATTTTTTATGCTGAGGGTGGTGAAACACTGGAACAGGTTGCCCAGAGAGGTGCCAGATCCCTGGAAACATTCAAGGTCAGGTTGGACAGGGCTCTGAGCAACCTGATCTAGTTGAAGATGTCCCTGCCCACAGCAGGGGGGTTGGACTAGATGACCTTTAGAGTCACCTTCCAACCCAAACTACTCTATGATTCTACAGTTCTGACTGCATAAACCAGGCATCAATGGGGGTAAGCAACCTTGTGGGTGAACATCCATCACTGGTGGTCTTTGGGCTTTGAAACAGTACTACTTCATCTTCAGGAGCGTCTGTGGTCTGGGAAACTGGCTGCATAGCAGGAAATGCAAACAGTTTTGTCTGTTTACTGCATCTAAGAGAAGGCTGGGACATACACTTTCCATACTGTGTTCTGAGAAGGACTTTCTGGTAGATAGTGGAAAGCTTTAACAAGATATAGGAGCTAGAAGGTGATGTTAAACCCATTCAAACTAGATTAAAGGCATGCATTTTTTTTTTCCAAGGGAATAAGTAGCATTGGGGAGAAACAGTTTTGTCTGTTTACTGCATCTAAGAGAAGGCTGGGACATACACTTTCCATACTGTGTTCTGAGAAGGACTTTCTGGTAGATAGTGGAAAGCTTTAACAAGATATAGGAGCTAGAAGGTGATGTTAAACCCATTCAAACTAGATTAAAGGCATGCATTTTTTTTTCCAAGGGAATAAGTAGCCATTGGGGAGACTCTCAAAATTCATAATTAGCCCACTCACACCATCAGAAATGGAGAAAAGGGCGTTCCCAGTTTCACAGGGTGTTTTTGTCTTCAGAGGGATGTGTGAGCTGGTAGGCAGTAGAAAGGGAGAGAAGTGAGGTCAGCTTTGAAGAAATTATACTGCAAACGTTCTGTAAATGGCAGCAGAAAGGAAGGAATCAAAATCTTGGAGCTCGTACAGAAAAACTGTCTCAGATCCCTGCAGCAGGAGGGGACCTTCAAGCAGCGGCAGAGGAAAGCTGCTCTGGGTGCAGAGATTGCGCTGCACAACCCTGAGCTGCAGCTCGTGACACTGTCTGGCCCTGTGCCTTTTCCCTGACTGGCAGCAGAAGAATTTAATTCACAAAATGGAGGCAAAGATGCAGCTCTCCCAGCCTAGCTGGTGAGTGTCAGCTTTCACTGCTGCGGTCTCTCACCAGCAGCTGACACCCACTGGAAACTCGCCGCAGCAGGTCACAGAGAGAGCTGATGCCCCATTTTGGAGCTTACCATGCAAGATAAACCAGCTTTGTTCTGACAAACAGATCTAAAAGTCTAAAACTAAAACAGTCTAAAGAGACTTGGGTGGCTAATAATAAACTGGTCCAAGGACAGGCATAAGCGCAGAGCGGGATCTGGGTTGACTCAGCTAAGTGCAAGCGTGCAGCTCTGTGTCTCTTGTAGTGTCAACCTTCACCTGCTACTTCCCATAGAAACAGGGCACACAGAGCAGATAGCAGAGATTTCAGAGGATCACAAGAGAAAAAATTTTATAATTCAAAAAATTACCTGATCAATCAGGTAATCCTCTTATTTTTCCACAAGGGATAAATCTTATTTTTTCAGCAGACCTGTCCAAAGACTTGCTACCCTGACACCACAATACCCTCTTCTAGAGGGAATGTTACATGTGGTTTCCTGGTATTTTAATGGACATTTTGAGTTGTTTCCTTTAGCAGAAATAAATACATAAATAAAATGCTCCTATGAGGGTATAGAATCCACCACCGTGGCTATGCTGATATTACACTTTCACTGGGTACTTCTGTCCAGACAGGGGAAGAAAATGTGCAAACCCAGAAGAATGCTTTTTGTAAGAGTAGTTTACAATTGTAATAATACACAGTCAGTCACCTCAGAGTACCCTTCTGCCCTTAGCATCAGCAAAATGTCTGCTGAAAGCAACGGCTATACACAGGAGTATGAGGGAAACGTAAGGTAAATCTTTCCAAAGCTCCCAGTTACAGCTTCCATTTCAGCTGTGGACAGCAAATAGGTTTGATTCAGAAAACACAAGATACAGAAGATATAAATTGCAGTGCCCAGGCAACAATATATGCTGCACAGAGATCATGAAAAGACTTTCTGCTTGTTTTCAAACTCAGGCTATTTTTTCCTTTGTCTTTTCTCAACTGTTTGTGAGAATGCCCTATCATGATGTGAAAAAGCCAAGGAGACTTAAGACATCTGAAGTGACATTTGTGAGACACTGTCTGTAGTAAACATTCAGATGCTGCCGCTTTCCATTATCATCATCATAGTACCCCTGGAAAAATGTAATGCCTTCTCACCTCTGAAAACAGTAGCAGAGTGCATAGTTATCTTAAACTAAGATGAGGGAGAGGTGTCATAAAAATTTAGCCTATTGTCCAAGATTTTGTATTGAGTGGTGCATAGGTGACTGGCTATCCTGGCTACTCTGAAGGAAGTCATGTGATAGTACCACAGAAATTTACTAGTGTAATTCATGATTGGAAGCATGAGGAAGACGAAGTTGTGGTGGGATGGCTGAGACATAAAAAGTTATCAGTCTGCCATTAACCCTTTATTTAAGAAGGCCCTAAGAGGACATTGGTTAGACAGCTGCACTTACCTATCCACCTCCGGAGAGCAAGATCATTCTGCCTCCTGTGCTTTTTAATTAAATGAGCTTGTTAATTGTTCTGTAGATGTTCCTGGCTGCCCTTCCATGTACATAAATGTTGAGAGTTATCCAAGCCATTCAAATACAGAAGATACATTAGGTAAGAAACTCAGTGACTGTCGTCTTTTCCCTGCATTGCATTGCCCTCTAGTACTACCCTGTCTTTGTCTATGACTGCCTATGTTGCTTTCTCTTTCAGGCTGCAGCTATGACAAGCAGATGAGGTCCTTTACTGATGATGTCTGTGTTGTTCCAGAAAAATATGAAGGTTGGAGAAAGAATGGCTTCCAGTTTGGGTGTAAGATAGGGTTATCCAGCATCTTTGCTAGCCACTTGACCACTGTCTACATAGTTCGTTACACTGTGTTCTTGCAGGTGTGTTAGCTGTGGTTCATACCTGGCTTTTTGGTATCCTGTTTCTTGAGCTTTTTTAGCAGCAAACAGGCCTTCTAGCATAAGTAGCTTAATTGTGAGGTTCATCAGAGCTCCTCTTGGAAGAGCTGCTGGTGAATTGGCCACTCTGTTTTATATGAACTGAAATAGTCCAGGTAAACATTTGTGAAATGTGCCTTTTTTTTTTTTTCCCCCCTTCTTTTTGCAACTGTTTTTGCATTGTTACCCTTAGAAACGCCTTGTTTGTTCTTCTCAGCAGGAGACATCAAGCAGGAAGCCGGAGGGTACCGGGAAGGACCTCCATACCAGAGACGGGGATCTCTCCAGCTCTGGCAATTTCTTGTGGCTTTATTGGACGATCCAACCAATTCTCACTTCATTGCCTGGACTGGTAGAGGGATGGAGTTCAAGCTCATTGAGCCAGAAGAGGTGAAACCATTTAGCTTCTCTGCAGGCTCAGGGGGAGCAGCCACTGTTTCTGAGGCTGCAAATTCTCAAGAGGCTTTTCCTCTGCCCTGTGAAGGCTTCTGCCTACCAGTGGTACTCACTAGACCCTGCAGCAAGTCAAGGTTTTTAGATGAGGTCAAAACACTTGGGTGACACAAATATCAGGTTTAAGAAAGGCTACTTGTAAGTTTAGAGTCTCAGCAATGCAGTCAGTCAAATTACCCACTGTCTCCACTTCCCTAGACATTTCACTCTCAAGCTTGCAGTAACTTGTGCTGTCTTATCACGCTTCATGCTTGAGGCTGACATTGAGGTTTGGAGTTTTGAACCCTACTGGTTGCAGAAGTTTTCATAAAAATCTGGAAGAAACTATGTCCTAGTCTAAATACATTTTTATATCAAAATGACGTTAACGAAGGTATAATTTCTAATGCTGCATGTTCCAAAAACCCCAATGATATCTGACAATATCTGGGAGATGTATCTGTAATATCTGTTCATATCTTGCTCCAATCAGAGCTGCGTTTAGCACTGTTCTTGCTGCATATCAACCTTTGCGGGCACTTTCAGTCCAGAGTTGTTTTGGTGAGCTGGCATATGCTTATAACAGATTTCTGAGTCTCATGGACAAAGCTGAAAATCATGTAGCAGGAGGAAGAAAGGCACATGGGTCTTCCATTGGAGGTGTTCCCTCGTACTTGGGCTCCTGGTAAACGTGATTCTTGAAGATAAAGTGTAGCATAGGGTGAAGCAGTCCTTTAGCATCCTCAAGCTTTCAGAGTGCTGGAGACTGAGGAGAAGTGGTGACAGCAAATGAGCTCTGTAGTGGCAAGGAGAATGCCTCTCTGTGATATAGGGTACTTCAGTTTAAGTTCTACTCCTCTTGTTGAAAAGCTGCTAAATAATTATTGTTTGAGTCTGTTGTTTAAATGTTGTAAATATTTGTATGTGTTGTGGCACCATTCCTCAAAAAAGAATCAGCTGGATAATGTCCTTTTGCCCTTGGGCTGGGTTCACAGACATTCATGCACTTTGATGCTTTATTCTACAGGTAGCCAGGCTGTGGGGTATCCAAAAGAACCGTCCAGCCATGAACTATGACAAATTGAGCCGATCCCTTCGCTACTATTATGAGAAAGGCATCATGCAGAAGGTCAGTTTGCAAAGCAGATGCAGTTTTTATGCCTTTAGTGATGCTTCTCTTGTTAGAGACAGGAAGTCTTACAGGTACAGAATGTACTTGAGCTAGCTAGGCATCCTGAGCTTTCTTTCCCCATAACTTCTCTTTGTAGCAGTTAAATCAGGAATGTGTAAAGGAGCTGAATCTAGGCAACATATGGGAAATAAAACAAAGGGGAATCATGATGTCTTTCTTTTTCTGTATGTGTCTGCAGTCAGGAGAGTTGGCAATTATGCAGCTGCAAGGACATATAATCAGCCTGGACCTGCTGTTGGTGAGAGAAAGGCTGCCTGGGGGTTGGTCCTATGTGGTAGGGACGGTCTCTTCCAGATCCAGGGCACTGGAGAGGATAACCGTGAGTGTAATTATGTCGCAGTACAGACTGGTCAGGGACTGTTGATGCTGTTGCTACCTGGACAAAGAGTCAGCTAGCAGCATCCCATTTCCCAGGAGCTGTTCCAGGAGAGACCAGAGAAGCAGGATGACAGCACAAGGAGTTTACAACTCTGACATGTCTCAGGGCAATGGGCTAGAGCAGCCAGATGTTTTTGCAAGCCTTCTCCGCTGCTGAGGAGCATTGCCTAGTGCTGCCTGTGTGCCTGCAGCATTCATCTCATGTCTTCCCTGCAGGTGGCTGGAGAGCGCTACGTGTACAAGTTTGTGTGTGAGCCTGAAGCCTTGTTCTCTCTGGCCTTCCCTGATAACCAGCGGCCAACACTGAAGGCAGAGCTTGACCGGCAGATCAGTGAGGAGGACACAGTACCTCTTTCTCACCTGGATGAGAATGCCACTTATCTGCCGGACCTTGGGAGCCTCCCTCCACAGCTTTACAGCAAAGGCTACACATACTAGCATTGCTGGGAGCACACTGTGCCACCCTTGCTTGTGTATATAAGGAGATGTCTGGTTAGTGTTCAATCAGTATAAGCATTTTTCCAGGCCAGCCTAGGGCGGCACTAAACTATGAATACCTGCTTTGGTCAGGAAAAGTGTTCAGGTACACACATGGATAATCACCTGACAACTGACAGGGATCTTGTACACTTGCGATAAGACCCTCGTATTTGTCAGGATGGGACTCATTCTCAGCAATGCATACATCTTCCCAGCAGTGGAGCTGCAGCTTTAGCAGCATATCAGGTAATTGCTGCCTCCAGCCAGAACAAATGAGCTTGTCACAGTCCCTCTCTTTGGCGAGGGAGGAGATGCCGTCCTACTGGGCTTTTTTTTCAGATATGAGGATGCTACAATGCTGCTGCTGACTCCATTCCTCCAGTACATGTACTGAACCTCTGTATGACCTGCCCTCAGCAAGGGATAGCTCTGACCCACATGGACTCACCTCTGCAAGGCCAGTCTTGCCTTCTTCCTAGGATGGCTGCGACACAGTGGTCACAGATCATATGCCTTCCCTGTGAACTGCTTTGTGGGAATGGGGAATACTTGTTGTCTTGCACGTACATGCTCGTGCCTTATCACCTCCTTGCTCATAACACTTCATGCCAGGGCTATCTGGTATTTAGGCACTCTGAGCAGGGTAGCTGGAGGCACTGGCCAGGATTAGAGCAGTCCTGGAGTACGTGGCACTACATACAATTTAGGGGAACTACAGAGCTGCCTGACTGCATTGCTCTGGGGCACAGGTCAAAGCCAGTATCACCTTCAGGTAGAGGGATTGCAGGAGGCAGCAAGGCCTGAGCCACCAGTTCATTGTAGTGTTGTGGCTTTCCCAAACTGAACAACTTCCTCAACAAACATCCTCAGGATCTTTGAAGACCTGTCAGGCTCCTGAGTGTGCCTATCCAGGGCTTGGCTAGAAAATCATCTGAGGCAAGAAAAGAACCTGGTGGAGGTATGTTAAGAAAATGCTTTACAAAGTAACCTAAACCATACATAGTTCTTAATATCTGAATTTACACTTAACTTCCACAGATGTTTGCATGTTTGAGGGAAATCCTGATGTGTTAGAAAAGCAGCTATCTCTGCAGCCCAATGCAGCACATGCAACTTAACTAGACGTTGACTGGTTTTCCACAATAGTGACCATTTATAATGGGCATCACATCCTCATTGAGTGCTGCCTCGCTTTTTAACTAGCAACTCTGACCATGTGCCCAGTTAGACAAGGAGCAGTACAGTGTACCCATACAGAAAAAGCCTGTTTCCTACTGCTTCAGATTGATGTTCCAGCTGCTGAATACAGAGCATCGCCAATGCTGCCAATGCGGTAGCCTGTAGAGGAAATTCTGTATGTTGACTAAAAGCCTGATTTCCCCTGATGACTCTCCCCTGCATGGCTAATGCCAACCCTCCCAGCTTTGTCCCTGGGCATGAGGGCCAGGAAAGGCAGCTCTCCCTGCCTGAGGAGACACCAGATACTCAGAGCAGCCTGCTCTGCTGATGCCTTTGCATGCCCTGTGCAGTCCAGAGACTTGGTGTTCTGGCAGCTCCTGGCCCTCCTGCCTTGCCCTGCTCTCACCTGGCAAGCACACTTCCTCTGGTGTCCCAGAAGTGAGGGTGAAGGGGAACCCTTCCATTGGTATAAGCTGCCTTTACTATTTATGAGTGTAAAAATACCATAATTAATAAATTGTTCTATGTCTTGGCCAGTGCACCTTCATTCAGCCCCTGGCTAGTCCTCCCTTACGTTCTGAGCTTGCTTTGCCCATCTCCTTGGCACCAGCTTGCAGCTTTGGGTAGCCGATCCAGAGAGTTCAGGGATGCGTGTTTACTTCTGAATCTTGGTGGAGTTTAAGAAATGAACAGTTCACTCCCTTGACATCCTCACAACCAGTCATACAACCGGGACTGAAAAAATCACAATGAAATATGTAACCTCCGGCTGCACCTGGTGTCAGGGGAACAGTTCTCTGCAGCAGCAGAGAACACTGGCCACTGAGCCAAGCGCCATGGTTTTAATTAGCTTTTCCCTGAACTTCATTTCTGTCTTGAGCAGTGGCACCTCCAGGTTGCTTGCTAGGAAAGCAAGTGTGTTACGACCTGCTGAGCTGGTAACATGATCAGGGCAGTGCAGGGCACGCCAGCAATGAGAGTGGCACCCTGTCCCAGGTGGCAGAGCTGAGAGCTGTACCAGGACACAGCCACCCACATGGGCCTCAGCGAAGGCTACAGCAAGGATAGGAGTTACCCTGAAGTGGAGGAGCCCTTTTACACTGCACCTTCCTCAAGAGAGTCAGGTATCTCCTAAGGGAAGTATTTATGCCTTCTGGAGGCAAAATGGGGCCGTACCCTGCTGCAACACTGTGTTTCTAATGAATGAGACTAGTAGCTTGCTTTTATTTGGTATCTCAATCTGCAGGATTCCCAAGGATTTTACATTTATCCAGTATTCTTTGGGCTACTCTCTGCCCAGCCAATCTTCCTTCCAGAAAGGGAATTCAGGGAGCTAGGTCACATTTGGAGGAAATTTTAGCTCCATGTTTCACTCAGGTTTGTCAAGTCAGTGCAACAGATCGATAACTGCAGAGCAGTTCTGGGAATCAGCAAGATCAGGTTCTCATAATTGAGGGGCAGTGACCTCCAAATGGCAGAGATTTATAATAACCAGATCAGAGAGTTGGGAATCAATAAATACACTCTGTGGTTCCAGTTCAGCAAGACAGAGAGGCAGCTGATTAGGGAAAGATGTTGGAGGTAATAGACAAGTGTAATAAATTTCTCATGCCAGCCCCATCCCACCAGAGAGAAGATGTTTCAGCTTTGCTATCTAGTCACTCACATTCCTGTTCATACAGCAAAGTTGCAACAACTCTTGATACAAACAGCCCAGCTGTCTTTTCCTGAGTTTAATGCTTTTGGCACTTGAGTGGGGAGAAGTGCATGTTACTGTGTGACAGCATATACAGCCAGCGTAACACACCTTTAACTCAATATCCCTTCACCATACAAATTCACAGCTGAGCTTTGCTCTACATTAGGCAGGTAAGAAAGGTAAGAAATACATCATTCTTCTTCATGGAAAGCCCTCTAAAGACAGGGTTCTGCTCATGACAAACAGTCTGACATCTGGATGCAAATATACCTAACATTCTCACACTTTAACTATTGTTTACTCATTATATTCAAGATTTATTCTAGTGGCTTATTCCTCAAGATGTGATGATGCTTTGGGACCAGCCAGAAATAAATTCTCAGCAGTCATTTCTTCCTAATGTATTTTTTTCTAGAATTATTTTCTTTCCGTGTGGTTGCTATTGTTGCAATGGCTTTGCCATTACTCCTGCTATATGAACAGTACAAAGCCCAGCAGGAAGCACCATAAATCTATTACCCAGAACATGATTCAAAGTTCCTTTCTGGTCAAGTAATTAACTTGTAACATTACAGCATGTCCCAGATGTACCCTTAGAGTGTACTGTCTAGGGCAAAGGAATTACCCCTAGTATTAACGGGTTGCCAAGCGGAGCTGTACTGTCTGATGCAATTTGCTGAGGCTAACCCAGGAAGTATTTCTATTACCAGATTCCATACCCTGAAATAAGTATGAATAGTGATAATGAAGAATAAGGACAGCAACAAATCTCACTTTATGGGTTGAGCACTGAACGGGAAGGCAAGAGAGTTATTAGAAAGCACATTCATGTTTTTCAGACTGTATACAACAGACACAGCTGATGTCATCTGGTTAGGCAAAGCCTTGACAATGTGCCTAGGGCCTACAGGCAGGTTGGAAGGGGCAATGCATCATTCCTAGCAGTCCTGAGAAGAGTGCCAGGATGAGAACTGCCAGGAACTAATTCTGGCCTGGCCAGGTCAAGACTCAAAAGCCACATGAACTGAGCAGTGTCACCTCAAAAGATGAGGAGAGCAGCAGATACCCTTTTGCCCCTTTGGTGCCATTCCTGTCCCACCACAGAGCCTGGTGGGAGCATCTAACTCCCTGTACCAGACAGACACACCCATGTACAGCATATTCTCATTCACACTTATTTAAAAGGCTCAGCAGAGCAAAGGAAACCAAAGCTGGCCATGGCCCCTCCTGGTCAGTATTTTTAACCTGAGCCCAAGAGGGACTTGTCTCCTTTGCAGCACTAAGCCTGTCAGTTACAGTGCGGGGTCAGCGTGTGGGACTCGCCAGCTCCCTGCTCTGGTGAGCCACAAACCTTTGGCTTTGCCACAGTTCAGCTTCCAGGAGGGAGATAAGCAGCTCCCACACAACCCTGTAAAACACTCCCATGGAGGTTTCCATAACAGAGTCTTAGGGAGAACTTGTGCTTGCTTTGCTCAGCGTTCAAGCTTGGGGATGAGCAGTGTGTAGTTTACACCATTAAGTCAGCCACAGGGGAGCATAGGTAACTCCAAGGGCAATAACACCATGACATTTGACTCCTTGTAACATTTTATGGAGGTATAACACTCCTGAGAAGGACATTGGCATTAGTTTTGTTGATAGACTCAGGAGATTCATTCTGATAAATGAATCAGCCCTAACAATGCCTATACACATCTCTCCATCCTTCTCTGCATTTGAATCACAGCAACGTTGTAATCTACCACAACATTGGAAACCATTTTGCACAATGAATATTGATATCTCTGTACCTTGATGGCTGACACGTTGATGAGATGGCAGAGGGGGAAGTGCCCACCAGCATGCTGAACACAGAGGCAGAGAAGAGCAAAGCTGAACTCAATGGAGGCCTCAGCATGTTTCGCCTCAGCAGGAGACTACCATTCAGCTGACCCTGAGGGCAGTGTTTACTGCCCCAGAGCAGTATTCGCCCCTCAGGCTGGCAAAGACAGCACATTCCTCTCCCTGCAGCCAGGGAGGGCAGCCGTGCACAGCCCGCCTCTGCAGCCCACTCCTCTTTCTGAAGAACACATCAACAGATATCAGCCTATGTAGTTGTAAACTCCTCAAAGGCTTTCCTGTGTCTGGTCTATTAAGAAAGAGTAGCTGAACATACTCCTTTGAACCGCAGAGAGTCACTGCTTAGTCAGGGCCTCTGCTTAGGAGATTAATAACCACTCTGTTGGCTGTTATGGAACTATGGACAGGTATCAGGTGAGAAAGCAAAGCAGTAGAAAAGGGAGGTATCTCAGGGGAGCTTATTAGCTGAAATAGCTAATGATACTTGAAGTGCCTCTGATGTTCTTGCTAAGCTGCTGCTTTATGGCACCTGTTTCCATTTCCCTGAATTAGCTTCAAGCGTGTTTTGAAGGCACTACCATTGCTGTCCTTTTTGCTTTGACTCAGAGACAGAAATGCAGATCCCCCTCTCAGTCAGGATTACCCGGGCACGTCCCACTGGCTGACAATGCATCTACTAAACTGATTTCTACCTATTTGAAGATTTCCACATAATTAAAGAGTCCTAATACAAATGAACTAAACTCCAGGAAGGGGAAGAATTATTGAAGGAAAAAATGCTTTTAAACAGTCCAGCAGATATGGTGTTTTAAAAGCATTTGCAAGAACACGTAACAGAAATTATGAAATCTGCCTACTTTTGTTAAGAGAAACATAGCAAGTGCAAACTGCACTAACATCTCAGCACAGGCTGAAGAGTGCCTATTCTGACCATTTATGTCTGTAGGGACCAAGAGACCTCACCAGCCTACAGAGTCCTTGGGAAGTCTCCCAGGCTCTGAATCTGGAGAGGTTTCCTCAGGGATTGTTCCTAGAGGAAGAGATCAGTCCACTCCCTTGCCAGGTCAGGGTCCATGCCAGCTGGAGACTGCTTCACCCCAGCTTGCCCTCCCCAGCTTGCCCTGATACCACCACCACCACCACCACCACCACCACCACCACCACCACCACCACCACCACCACCACCACCACCACCACCACCACCACCACCACCACCACCACCACCACCACCACCACCACCACCACCACCACCACCACCACCACCACCACCACCACCACCACCACCACCACCACCACCACCACCACCACCACCACCACCACCACCACCACCACCACCACCACCTTGGCCCGGCCCTGTGACATAAAGAACAGTGGTAGCAAGGTGCCTTTGGCTACCCCAGCTCAACACCAGCACTTTTAGCTGAATGTCACCCCCACTTCTCAACACACAACAAATACAGTCCCGAGTGCCTCGTACTCTATCAGCCACTGTCTGTCCTTTCATAGACCATACACTTGTCTGCGAGTAGCAAGGGCTCAGGAGCTGGTGGGGCCTGGGGAAGCATCCAGGTCAGAGGCTTGTGCTGCAACAGAACAGACTCTGCGCACTGCAGCAGGAGACAGCCCAGCAATGCTGCTTTGGCACTGTGTGCTAATCCAATGCTACCCAAGATACCCTGAGGGAGGGCATATTCTACCCTGACTGCCCCCGAATCCTAAGGCTAATTAAACACAGAAGAGACCCTAGAAACCCAACAACCCCCGAAACGAGATGCATAGAGAACAGCCTCCAGCCACTTCCCCTCTCAAACAGAAGGCAGGGGCTGGGAGCTTGGCTTTCTATACTGGCAGCAGCAGCCACCTGTGTGCCCTCAGGGCACTGATCAACACCTGTGTCACCCAGCAGGTCCTCAGCCCCTCACTGGCTCTGCTCAACTCTACTGTGTAAATGAGTGCTCCTTACCTCTGCTGCACAAGAGCTTGTTTGCAACACAGCATGTGTCCTCAGCACATGGCTTTCTCAGAGGGCAGGCTACCTCCAGTCATGTGGTTGATGATAGCTGGTGTTTTTCTGAACACCCTAAATCCTGGATGCAAAAGTGGCCAGGGAATTCCTGCTGATCCTGCTTCAGAGCAAAGCCGAGAGCTTCATGTCTGTAGAGAAGAGCTTGAACGTGAGTGCAGCCCAGAGAATGGAGGAGAGAAACACAGCATTCAAATTACTTAAGTAAAAAACCAAATCCACTCAGGGCCATGAGTCCACCTCAACTTTTCAGGGAGCCAGGCTTATGTATAGGGGGATAGGGCAGAGCAGAAGCTTCTACAACATGCATGTTTAAGTCCTAAATGGACATGGTAGAGAATTAACCAAAGGCAAGAGAGGCTTAAGAATTTATAAGGCTTCTCCCCACACCTCTGATAGATTTTCTTCAAGTTTAGGAAACAAAATCTAACACTGGATTTCCATCAACAGGCTTTTCAGACACTGTCACTGTGGCAGACCTAAATGGTAGAAACTAACATTCATATTCCAAAACACCCAGGATCTGTCACTGACTGAGTGTGATCCAGTTCACTTCCACCTCCTTGCCTTTTTTCTAGTAAAACTGAACTAATATTGAACTCAAATAGGAGATTTTTCTACACTCAACAAAAAAGTGCTACTTTCAGTGTAGCTTGCAGAGCAGAGCTGTGTTTGGACAGACCCACAGGCCTATCAGCTACAAGAAGTACAAGAATATTTTTGATCCAAATAAACCAGCATATCCAGATCAGTGCAGCCCCACTTCTCCTACCCTCTGGTGTATGGACAGACCAGCCAGAGGATTTATGCAAGTTACAGAACATACACGTACAAAACACATTTGCTAAAATCAGATACTCACTCACTGTATTCCCAGCTGGCTTGAAAGAACAATACATTCATAAATGACAAATTCCATGAAACTGCTAATGGGTCAGAATCACAGCTTTCTGCAATTGTCACAGAAATCTCATGAAAACTGAATTACTAAAGAACAAAACCCCCATTGTGTAAGTAACACATTGCTGTCACACTGGCTCTGGTAACAAGCCCATTAATGAGGTTAAGGTAGTTACTATAACAGATGGAGCATGTGTGGGGCTGGCTGTAAAAAAATCATATTTATCTTTCTTGCATTAAGGGCAAAAGGTTGTTTTTGGATGCGTGTGTGTGGTGTGTACACATGAATGTGTGAGTATTCTTTTGCTGTGAATCCTTTGCTTGTGACAATCAGCGTGGAAATTGGCCTATGGCACATGCTGCTGGAATTTGGAGAGAGCAAACAATCCTTTGTCTCATTCAGAAAGATTCACATCTCCACAAGCAGAATGAGGTCCCCAGCTAGGTGAGGAACACCACATCAACCTCTGGGGAACCAGAGAGGGGGCAGGAACCAGCAATGCTTAGTCCATGCTACTTGCATTGTGTTCCACAAGCCACAATGTTGTTGAGGAGCAGAGAGGTTCACAGATGGCTTGGAATTCCTCAGAGGAACCACTCAGCACTTCACATTGCTCCTTGGTCTTCCAGGAGGAGGGGGGGAAAAAAGAAAAAAAAAAGCAACCATAGCTTGAGCCTTCATCTACACCCCCTCCACCCCCCTGAAGGCTGGTGCCATTTTGCCAGCCTCTTGTGGGAATGGCACTCATTATGATCCTTCAATTTATTCTTGCTTAGTTATTCTCACCCTGTCCATATCTGTTTTTCCCCTCTGTTCACTTGTAGCTAACTACTGTTAGTTTGTTCTCTGCCAGGTATAAAAATAACCCCAGTGCTTTGGCAGCCTAAGCTTTTCCCCTTAATTACAGCTGAAGCCTCCTTTCAACACCTTAACCAAACATTACTGGAAGAAGGGAGCCACCCAAGCCTGAGGGAGGGCCTTTCAGTGGCTGTATTTGCTGCTGTTGCTGGCAGTAATGAGATTGGAGATAGGGCAAGCTCATCTCCTCCCGGCACATTTATAGAAACTTCCACCCCACACTAGCAGAGTCTGCAGCACAAGACGTGCTAAAGGCAAGGAGGCTATTTATTGCTGACAAAGGCACGCACGCAAAGAGTGCACACACACACACACACTTACATTACTCAGGAAATTTTCAGCAGTTATGCTAAACATAACACCTCCAAAAACATTCCAGACTAGACACATGGCCTCTGCTGGCAGAATTTTTGCCTTTAGGTAAGAAACTTGTGTTACCAGTTCTAGTGCATTAACTCAGTACAGTCAAAATGAACCAGAAGATCTACAATTTATACCATTTAAAATAATGCAGTTCATTTAGACAGAGGCAGGTTGGCAAGTGCTTACACAAGCACCTCACACTGGAGAGCTCAAGGAACACCTTCCCCAGCAAGGGGTTAAAATACCTATTCAGTTATGCAAGTGCTGCCAGAATAAAGCATTAAGTCTGTGGTTTTATCCTAGGATCAGGCAGCTTATTTTTAGGTTTTTACAGAAGATAAACCAAATAAAAACCACAAACAGTAGAAGACATTAGGATGTTATGCTCAGAAACCTCAGAGCAGTTAACAGGTTGATAAAACTTGCTTTAAAAAAAAAAAATGTGTAAGTGGTTCAAGTTTGTAAGCCAGCATTCTTGTTTCACGGGCTAGTTTTGGATGTGGGGCATTCCCAAAGCAAGCAGATGAGGTCAACATGGAAAAGTTTCTGGAAATGAATTAAAGGATATTACTGAAAAAAATTACACCAAGGAAAGAAATAATACACACAAAACAGATGACAATTGTTCACTGAAAAAAAAAAAAAAGAAAATTTCCTCTGTTGATGCCTTTTCC
>NW_008794172.1:1235671-1260653 GCF_000699145.1 Aptenodytes forsteri | reverse complement strand
AAAATTTCCTCTGTTGATGCATTTTCCCCTCCCATAGTTAGAAAGAGGCTACACTGGAGAAGCAAATACAAAATGAATTTGGAACAGAAATACCTCAAAGTATGCTGTACAACTGGGACTTCCACTGTGTACATTTTCTCTTTTCCATCTTTCATTTGACTTTTGAAAGTCAAGTGCCAATTTTCATAGAAAACAGCAACAGATGCAGCTGCAGAGTTCGTAGAAGGAAAATATGCTTGGAAGAGTATTCAATAGGACAACCTTCTCTGCCTGATGCCATAATGAAAAACACCTCCAAACTTACAAACTTTCTAATTCTATTTAACTTTATGAAGATGTAACACCATGGGAAAGCTCAGGGCATTTATACAATGTAATAAAACAGTATATACACAACATCCCTGCCCACCTTTGTACGTAGATACAGATTTCCAATATAGCTACTTTTTAGTGTGAAACATTCTTCAAATTCATTGAGTGTAAAACAACCAACCAACTTCATTCTACTAATTTCAACAATAATTTTAGCAACTGTCCCAGCTTTGGGGAAAAAAAAAAAAAATTGCGTCTGCAGCTATACAGTCAAATAAGTTTCGTCTGCTTGCAACAGAAAAAGTAATTTACAGATAGCTTCAGCATGACATAGCACACACTGGATAGCCAATTTCTTTTTAAACAAGGAACTGTTACACAATGTTTTACAGACATTTTAGCTGTAAGAGCATATGCTATTAAAAAAACCAGCAGTTGTGATGTCACCAAACATTTTAAGTGGAAATAGAACACATGACACATTGTATAGAAAGTCTAAACATCTGTAACCACTTACGTTCACAGACACAGCCGTGCTACAGAGTGGATGTGGTTAATTACCATTTGATATACTAGCCTTCAGCACACAGGAGATGGTGATGAAGGATAAGACTTGCAGTCTGACCTGTGCCATTGTCCAAGTATAACTGACATTCTAGCTGGGTTTCAAGGGATCTTTCCTGCCTTATCCCAAAGCCACAGATACTAAATATCTCACCACAGATGGCTTGCATAAAAGACAAATAGTTACACTGAACAGGAAAACGCATAAAATAAGAAAAATGGAGAACAAGCAGCTCCCAAAAAACAGCCACTGTCCAAGAGCATAAGTAGAAATAAATCCCTTTAGTAGGGTAAACAAACTATTCCAGCCTCTATTTGTCTGGTCATTCAGAACACAGGTTGATGAACTACTTTTTAATCATTACCTTTTTGTTGCTGTTCAGCTCAGTGCCCAGATTTCCGAGTCTTAGGTTTTGTCTCTTAAAAGGGGAATGACTAAGAAGTGCTTCAAGAACCATTTCTGAAATGATGCAACACGCTGAGGAGACCCAGGACATGTCATGCAGCTGTGGAATCTGAGGGGCAGCTGACATGAGCACACATCGCCCCCTTGTGCTTTTGCTCTGGAAATACTATTTTTTGTTCATTTTGTAGGTAAGCTTCAATTGAATGTCCTTTCTTTCAGGACACTTGCAACAGTGCAAGAATCACAGTCCCACAAATATAAAACCAGTAAGAGTCCACGAGGGAACTAGGCTCATCGCCGTCTGAACGCACGTGATATCCTCCAAGCATTGGGCTCCTCATAGCGATTGTACAGGGGTTCCAGCCGCTGCTGCTTTTTCTGTTTGCTCAGTTTGGTTGGATCAGAAACCTTGAAGAAAGCTGGTGCAAATTCCACCAGCCAGCGAGGATCAATAGTCGTCACTTCACGCATATATTCCTTGGTGGTCAGCACCAGTTCATGATACACCACCCTGTGAAAAGGGACAACAACTTTGGAAATCAGTTTTTCCAAACAAGAAGAGACAAGGCAAGGGCTGGAGTATCTAAGCTTGCCCCTTTATCTCTGTTTCACCCTCCTTCAGCATAAGGCTCCTTATAAGCCCCAACGCAGGCTGCAAAAGAACCATCCAGAAGAGCGATCTTCTTTTTCCTCTCCTACCTCACAACTACTCTTCAGCACAGAAGTACTTCATTCCATTTAAAACAATTTTCTCCCTCCCCGTTCCCTCCCTCCTTGTACTCAACACTCAGCATTTTAAACTCACTTCCACAATACAGAAGCACGGAACTGCAGGCTTCTGGCCTGGTCTTGGCTCAAAAAGTAAGTCTCATCTCTGCATAGGCACTAATTTTAGCAGCAGAAAGATCCAAAAGCAGACTTGAAACTTTTCTCACTCTGCTCATTGCTGAGGAATCAGCAGCCTATACTTTGATCTGTACTCCACAAATAGTGCACACCACAACCTTTTCAGTTATAAAGTCTGAACTGAAATAGAAAATTACATGATACTGCCTTCCTTACCATTCTGGCTGCCTGTTGAAGAGAGCACTGGATGGGTGGATATAGACTACTTGTTGGTCAATGAGTGTCCGATAACCTTCCTGGGGATCCTTCTTTGCTGCATTTCGGAAGAAGCCACTACAGATGGCCTTCTGGACTCGAACTGTTGCCTTCCCACAGGATACCACATCCAGCTTGTGCCTGCCAGACAAGAGTTAGAGAAAAAAAAAAAATTAGAGTTCTCCAGATTTGGGTGCAGCTACCAACATCAGATTAGCAAATTTTGTTTAGCTACTGCAGTGTAAGAACACTAAGAAAACAAAGTCACTACTTGTCCTTCTCGACATGCTCACCTGTCCATAATGCCTAACATCTGCTTGCGGATGTCCTGCGCCCTGCGTAAGGATCGGGCCTGGATAAAATTTTCATAGCACCAGGGATTTGAAAATTTATTATTCTTCCAGGAATTGTACACAGCCAGCAAAGTGAGGTGGTCACCTTCCGTCTGATGGAACTTGGCTTTCTTTTGATCAGCAAGTGCTTGTTTATCCTAACACATAAAATGTGTATCAATCAGGTATCTACATTGTAGATACAATCCTTGTGCAACATGAAGGCTCTTTATCACTCATACCATGACTTTTTAAGTCTACCAAAAAACAGATGATATAAGACTGAGAAGACAACACAAAATTTTGAGTGGTGAGTGACTAAGGACCAAGTGATGAGAATCTAAAGGTCACTGGGACTGCTCTCACTAAGCCAAAACTATGCCTGTATGAAAGAAAAGCCTAGAACCGTTCTCGCTAAAGAGAGACCTCATGTGGAGTCTCCTAAAGACTCTCCCGTGAGTGACAAGGAGCTGACCAGAAAAGATGAAGGATTTTTTTTTTTTTTTAAACTGATACTTCTTAGTTGATTTCAGTCCCTATTGTTGAAAGGACACTTCAAAGTAAACAGCCCATTTATACTGTAGGAAGTATACGCATGCATTGAACTAGCTAGTTTTTTATTGCTCTAGAAGCAACCCCAATTACTCATCAACAAAGGTGCTGAAGCAGTAGCTTTGACCCTGCTGACCTACTCACCTCTCCCCACTTCTCCAATCTGCAGATAAAACATTAATCAAACACTGTGGCTACACAGATCAAAATTGAAGTTTACAGACTAAACCGCAGCAGGCCATCATAATGAAGAAATAATGGATTCAAGAGGAGTCTGCTGTTGAGGAATCCTACCACAGCATAGTCTGCTGCTTGCCGATTTAAAAGAAATCGGCACAGGATAGGATTGCCATGAAGAAATACCTTCTGTGTATCTGAAAACGACAAAGCCATTCTGAAGTCTAGAGCTGGGACTGATTTGGTTTAGGGTTGTATGTGTTTACTGGGAAATGCAAAAGAGAATGTGACACTTCTAACTCCCATCTTCCAAGAAACTACCAACATCCACAGCTACAGGGTGTTTAACCAAAAGGTACATCAGAAATGTAATGTATGAGCACAGTCTAACCAAGCTACAGGTTTATTCTGGCAAATATGCTCACTCTCTAACACCTGAGACAGGCACACAAAAAACACCCAGACTGTAACACTGCTGCTTCTTGGCTGCATTCCTTACCTTTGGCCTGTAGAACACATTCTGTACAGACAGCATGGACACTATTGTCAACATTTCCTCACTGCATCCCAGATGTACAGACATGATCAACATCTTACACAACATAGGCTCCAAGGGGAATTCTGCCATCTGCAAGAAACCTGTTTCAGGGTACCCTGCAACATCTTGGAAAAATGTTGAGTTCTCTCAGTGCAAAAGAGAGCAATGCCCTTTCTTCCGTGCTCCCTTTCCACAGCAGTGTGCTTTACCCAGAATAACTTTGCTCAACACAAAACAAATTATTTGTCTGTATTCACTACCACAAGAATATCCCAATACTTACAGGAAATTTTTAGACATTGATAGAAGTAACCTTATGAATAGGGAGAAGTAATAGCTGCTCCTTAAAAAGCAGAAGATACGTAACTATGGTAAGTGAAAAGCTACCAATAAAACAAAAGAATAATAGGAAAAGGAAACCAAGAGTGCTAGGCAAGTCCTTATACACCCACTCTCATGTCACCCCCTACATACTTGCAACCCAGCCAGTGCTAAGTAGTATTCTATTTTGCCTACCCTGCGCCCAAGTCGAGTGAGCAGTCCCTCATCATCCAGAGCTCCTAGGGTGTACAGCTGCTCCATGGCAGTTATGAGAGTTTCCATTGGGGGAGCATCCATAAAGTCAAAGGACAGCAAATCATTGATGCCCATAGCCTGAACAGGGGGAGTGGAGAAAACCCAAGTTAAAACACTGAGAAGGAAGACACCAAACTCCAGCCAGAGATATATAACCATCAGACAATGAGGCACTAAAGAACTTTAAGCAACCCTAGCCTCATGTCCTTATCCTGACTGTAACCACAGTCACAAATTGTATTTCTGTATTTCTACACTTGAGATAATCCGCACTGGCCCATGGCTTTCACTCACCATTCAGTTTTCCAGTCTGTTTCTTTGTACTGTTCCATACATCTCTCAAGCAAGATGATTCAATTGAGGAGACGCGCAGGCTAAATGCTGGTTTTGAGGGCTTCCTGCCTTGTAAACTAGTGTGGCTTGACAGCTCCAATGGACACTAAATATATCTCCACCCTTCCCCTTGTTCCCAGAAAGGGGGAAAGGTAGCAGCTTCCCCAGCTACTATGTACTGGGTTAGATCCAGTTTGAGGACTCCCAGAGGGATGGTACACACTTAGAAGATGCATATGTTTGGAGATCAAAAACCACTCTAAAACAGTGTCTTGCCTGTTAACAACACAAATGTACCTTACATAGGAAATGTGTACTGCCCCTAAGATTCCTGTTTCTCAGACCTCCTGCAATTAACTGTTCTGTGCAGCTGAGACTTGTAATTTAGGTGGATATTCAACATTAACCCTCAACAGAAAAACGCAGGAGCAAGCTCAGTGCCTGAGAATTGCATTTGATGCAGTCTCCCTTCCAAAATACCTCTGTTCACTAGAAGGATCTGAAATTACAGTAGTACTTCATGAGGCTCATAAAGGCAGAGACTCATTTATTGAAACGCTTATGATCATGTTAGCTTGCTACAAGTTGGTGAAATACCCACCTTCAGGGAAAGTACTGTACTGGCCAAATTTGTTCTCTGGATTTCAGGCACATTGGTGGTTAGCATTTCATCTCGATAAGCACGCTCTGTATATAACCTGTAGCATTTTCCTGGTCCTGTTCTCCCAGCCCTTCCTGCTCGCTGCTTTGCTTGAGCCTAAAGGTTAAAAGGCATCTCAGTGAACAGGTGTAAACAGGCACAGGTGAAAACAAGTAAAATAAAATGATTAATTATTCACAATTTTACTTGTATTAATATAAAGAGATTTCCAATACAACCCAGGAAAGTATGTATTCCTTAGGCACAGCCTCAAGAAGTCTCAAGGTGTTATCAAAAATGCGGTTTTATTATTGCCTCACTTTGCTTCCATGTGCTTGGACACCATATCATCAAGATACACATTACCAGCAGGGAAAAACAAACAAACAAACAAACAAAGTCAAACACAGAATGCCTACCTGTGAAATGGGTGTAACAACCAGCTGGTCAATTCCAGTCTTGGAGTTATAAACTTTCTGCTTCACAAAGCCAGGATCGACTACGTAATATATTCCATCAATAGTCAAAGATGTCTCAGCAATGTTAGTGGCAATGACAACCTGCAAATAACAGTTTGATTCAGTACCAGTTCTGTCTCTGGTTGCCAAGCCAACCCATGCTGCCTAATTTAAACAATCCATTCTAGATGATACAAGCAGTTTGTTATTAATGCAACTACTATCATTTAACATCGAAAGGAGAAATGTGTTCACAGAGAAACAGAAAGAAGTGTTATCTACAGTCAAAGATGGACAGGTTTTAAGTATCTACATTTGTTTTAGATTTGGGCAATATGGGAAAAGAGCATGATAAATTTCATAATTAAAAGCAAGTGAAAGAGCATTATAAGTTTGTAGGCAGACTGCACTGACTTCAGGAAGAATTTTTGCCTATCACTCAAACACAGTCTATGTTTAGAGAAGAATCTTCCAGAGAATCTCTCTCTAGATATTCATTAGCTGTTTGGTAGGAAATTTACATCCAACAGGAATTGCATTTAGACTTCACTGAAGTTAATATCCTTTAAAGGCAGCATTAAAAAACACACCAAGAATATCCCACACAGAGGTTTGCTACACCAGATGTTTTTATATACATTTTCAAAGGCTTAAATAACATGTATAGGCAAGTATCCAACCAAAAACATGCTCTAAGCTACATATAAGCCACCCTTTCTCCAAAACTACATCATTTTCTCTGAAGTTGTAACTAACAGAATCAGAAGTGCTAAAGAAAAAAAAAAAGAAAAAAAGATGTATGATTAGCAGTGTAATACACCCCACTATTAAAATGTATCAGGAGAAGATGAAGCCACACTTAGCTGAAATTACCTTTCTGCTTCCTGGTGGGGCTGGGTCAAAGATCCTGGTTTGCATTTCACTGGGTAAAGCTGAATATACTGGTAGGATAATTAACTCTGGAACGTCAGGTCCTAGAGATTTCATCCTCTCATAGAGGATTTCACAGGCAGTGTCAATCTCTTCCTGACCAGTTAGAAACACCAAAATGTCACCTACACAGGAAGTAAATTAAAACATCCACAGACTCAATTCTGTTCAGTATAACTCCCGCATTACCACATTTCCATCCCGCACTTTTTCCATTTAAAGCAGAGGATCCCCAACTTTTGCTAGCCCCTGGGCAACAACTCTTAGCCAGAAGCAACATACTTCAGTCTTTCACCCAACTTTTTCAGCATTTTATTTACGTATTTGCAAACAACAGAGGATAGTGCTGAGAGCATTTTGCTCATGTTACTAATACATGACCCATGACTTACAGAAAGACCTTGCTCATAGGTATTAGTCCTTGAATCACCAATCACCCTAGACCATTCTCCACTCACCTGGTGGCTCTGTTAAGTGGATCTGCATTACTGTAATCAGACTGGCATCCAGATAATCTGTCTCTGGCTCTTTTGTGTACAGAATTTCTACTGGGTATGTTCTGCCAGGAATTGTGAAGATTGGAGCTTCGTAGAAATACTGAGAGAATTTCACAGCATCCAGCGTTGCTGACGTCACTATCAACTTCATATCCTGCCGTTTCTGCACTGTCTATAGCAGGATAGAAAGTTCTCCAGTCATTTACTGCCTTTGGGACTATTAACACATGACTTAAGTCTGTAGCAGGATAGAAAGTTCTCCAGTCATTTATTGCCTTTGGGACTATTAACACATGGCACTTGACTTAAGTCAGAGAAATATGACCAGTAATATCAGGCATTTTGATGTCTGAGTAGAGGGGCAGCATCAGTTCATTCCAGTATCCAGAATTTCAAACAATTTACCGCTAAGGTCACATTTCAAACCTTTCTTAGCAGCACCTATCACAGAAAGCCTTTGTCAGAGAAGGAAGAGCAAAGCAAGAACACTCCTCTACTCATCCATCGTTATGAGCATCCTGGACTGCCAATTCTCATTGTTACTGCTGAATTTTGCTTGCTTTGTCTTCACACAGAGGCTCATCTTACGAAAATTTGGACTACAAACCCTTAGGAGCATTTGCTTTGCTTCAGAAGAGACTCTTAGAGCACATGAATGAACATGATTTGTGTGACCTTGCCTTTCCCTGTGCGTTCCTACCCATATGTAGGACAGAGGACATTAAAGCAATAAAAATCAAATGCTACATTACCTTCTTCAGGAGTCCAAAGAGCACATCTGTATGTATGGTCCTCTCATGGGCTTCATCCAGCATGATAATGGCATACTGAGTCAGATCAGGATCTATCAAGCACTCCCTGAGTAACATACCATCTGTCATGTATTTGATAACAGTTTCAGGGCTAGTGCAGTCTTCAAATCGAATGGTGTAGCCAACCTAGAAAGAAGAGTTGCACAGAAACTGAAGCTACAGAATTAAGTTATTAGCACCATAAATTCCCAGTTTGATTATTCTGCAAGGTCATTTTAAAGCCTACAAGGGAACAGACACATGGACACACAAGCAAACTAGCTCCAGTACTGATTCTTCCTACTTTTCCTCATGCTTATTTTGGCATGTTCTTCAGCATGGAAATTCACCTCTTGTCCCAAGCAGCAACCAAATTCCTCCGACACCCTCTTCGCAACAGACATTGCAGCCACTCTGCGAGGCTGAGTACATCCAATCTTTCCTCTTGATGTATATCCTGCCTCAGCCAGGTATTGGGTAATCTGTGTTGTTTTCCCAGATCCTGTCTCTCCAATAACAATCAGAATCTGGTTGTCATGCACAGCCTAGAAAAGGTCATAATAGATACACTTGTCAAAATTTAAAAACAAAAAGCAAACAAAACAAACAAAAAAATCAATACAGTATATCTTGGACTAGGCTGAGCACCTACTGCTCTTGCTCCAGCTGACCCAGACCAAAAATCATACAAGTGTTCTTACTGATCAAGTCAGCAAACTGCTTAACCATTTATCTGACTCATCCCTTGCCGACATGATCCTAGTTTCAATTTTGACTTACGTCAATAAATATCTGGAGCTTTACTAAAATATATAGATATATATATAATCCTTTAAAATAATTATTCTGAACTACAGTTCTGCACTTAAAATTATCAACTGGCTATTCACCTGCCAACAAGCTAAACCAAGAATATTTATTTTGAATTATTGCTTGCTCAAACAAGAATACCATTTCAAGAGTCTTACTTGTATCAGCTGCTCCTTCAGTCTGAAGATTGGGAGACTCTCTCTCTGCTCAATGATGGAAAGCTGGGTCTTCTTACCATAAGAAGCTTTGTTGCCACCAAATGCATGTTTCTTCCACTCTGGGATATCATTGGGCATCATCCCAATACCTCGCATGTTTGCAGCTATTTGTCTTCCATCCACTAGAAAAGAAACAAATTTCACCATTACATTTAGATTCACACAGTACAGACCCTGACAATCCTGCTCCTATTGTTCCATCATCCATGCCTTCTATACTTGTGTTTTTAAGTATTTTTAAAGTTCCTACATGTATACCCCCACTATCGCATTAATTTCCATGTAAAAAATTGCTTCACCATCTACCACACCTTTTAGTAATGCATGCTTGGTAGATAGCAGGATATACCTGTACATTTCCCTTGACATTCCTATTTCCACTTCAGTGGAAAAGCATTTCTTCTTTGCCTCACTTTTAAAGTGAGGCAGACAAACACAATATCAAGAAATTGCTCCTGGGTTGCTCAACTATTACAAAAAAAAAAAGAAAAAAGGCACAGTTCACACTTAGATGTGTTCAGACATACCATCAGGGAGAGGATCCACCCAGTGTGTGTTGAGTCCCATGGGGATAGAATCCATCTCTGCTTCTCTCTGGGCTTGTTTAAGTTCTCGTCTTTCTTTAGCCAAAGCACTCTGCATCATTGCAGCCTGGGACAAGGATCCATCTGGATTCTGGAAAGCAAGAAAAAAGTTAAGATTTCAAGCACTCCCAATCCTTCAACTTCAATTATCTCTGTCGCCACTGTCCTTTAGAAGCCTCTTCTGAAGATGCTTTAGAAGATGTTAACATTTTATCTATTTGAGTTTCAGGATATTTCCATTAGCCCAGCCTCATGAACTTCCGTGGTCATGACTAATATGGAGTATCCCTACACTGTTCAGTCAGAAGGATTATGGGCACAACCAGTGAAAAATAAGTATTTCTCTACCACTTTCTACTTTCAAAAGGTAAGAAAAAGCCGAACAGAGAAAGTATGTTCTAACACACTTATGTGAAATGGTTGCTGCTGCAGGCTAATGCACATTTCGGTTCTATTATTCCACTTCACTATCACCAGTTAAGCAAGAAACCGGCTTTGTAAGTAAAGAAAGGATCTTCAGTTCAGCGGTAATGTTTTTCAGGGCTCTCAGTAATGTCCAGGTGGAAAAGTGGTTGTTAAATTCCCAAATGTTTATTTAATTAAATCAAGTATATCGGTTTTAGTCCTGGAAATCTCGTACCTTTACTATTTTGATGGGACTCATATCCATGCTCTGTTTAGTATGACCTCGAAGGAACGGTGGCTCTTCTTCAACTAACTCAATCTCAAGGTCCTCATCTAAAATCCACAAGTGACAATTTTTATAGAAAAGTTAAACATCTCCTTTCAGGTACATAAAAGTACCTCTTCAAACAGTGCTTCCTGTGTATTCTTATATTGTATGCATTATGATGTAATTAGATAGTTTTAGAAGTGAAAACACCACAAATAAAAAGAATGCATAGACAAGGCACATCCAAATGTCACTAAGGCCAGAGCAACCCTAGTTCCAAATGTTTAAGATGACAGCAAATTGTGAGATGCTTCACATCCACTTATATCATCATCTCTTTTTGAATCAAAACATGTCCAGAAACACAAGGAATTTACAACAACAGTAAGACTACTTGGAAATACTACCTTCTTCATCATCAACTTTAGGAAGAATCCCAGTCTCCTCATCAAAGTCGGGAAACTCTTCCTTGGAAAGCACGTTAGCTGCAATCATCTGGGAACAGAATGAATACAACATTAATTTGTCCCCATGAATGAAGACAACTCACGCCTACGAGGTCTCAGTTTTAATGCTATTGCCAGACTTGTAAAACAGGAACAAAGGAACATTGTGATTTCAGAACAAGGGAATGGTCCTACATTCTGGCATGCGTCTCCCCAAGTCATCCAGTCTCTGAGCAAATAGTCCTTTTGTTATTCTAAATACCATCAGTGTGAGACAGCTGGCTTATGCATGGCAGGACTGCACTGATAATCAAATACCACCTAAGTGTTGCTGGATAAAGATCATGATTCCCCAGGTCAGAGTGATCTCTGGAGGTTGCCTGGTCCAACCTCCTGCTCAAAGCAGGGCTAACTTCATAGTTAGAACTAAGCTAGAAGTCAGCAATTTAGAAGGAATAAGTTACACAAACAATCAAGGAGCTGTATTCTAGTTCATGAAACTCCCTAGCAATTTTACTGACTGACACCCTATTTCCCTGAATACAAAACACACCTGTTTTATTTCCCATTTCTCTGGGTCTGAAATTCGGGTGAGGCGTTTCCGTTCAAGGCTATCATCCTCCACCTCCGGGGCATTCACCAGGGACAGGTGACTGGGTCTGTCTGGGTTTCTCATAGAGGTTTCTTCATTGGTTTCTCCAACCAGGTTTCTCCTTCGGTTTGGGTTCAAGTCTTCCCCAGTGTCTTGATCAACATCCTACATTAGATTGATTAATCAATCAGCTCTATGTATATTGAACTTCTCCTTATCTATTAAGATGGGTGCTTCCTCTAACACAAGAGAAAAAGCAGAGTACGTTTCTCAGAGAGACTACTGCCAACAACAGCCCATACACAGAAAATGCTATTTTGCGTGCTTTTTTTTTTTTTCGCTGGTTTTGTGAGGCAGGTACACCCCAAGGCCTGGAACACCCTACTCTGCCTTGGCAATGGCAGCGCTTTCATTTAAAATGAAATGATTCTCTCATACTGAAAAAGGAAGACAAACATAGCAACAGCTTGAGGTTTACCTTGTCACTTAGCTAACACATCAAGTCAAACAATTGTTAGGAACGTCACATCAAAAACAAGAACCTACAGAAAATGAGTAAAAAGTAATAGGCCACTTAAACACAGAACAGTAACTCAATTTTTTTAACTCCCACTTGAAGCGTTATGTATTCATTTTCATCAAAAAGAGCAAAAAATAGCAAAAAAGGTGTAATCTTTAAAAATGTTGGCACCACAAACTCTATTATAAGCACTACAGAATGTCTTCCATACCTTCATGCTCAGGCTGGTTTTGGATCCAGTAAAGGATAACACTTTGACTTTTACTCTTTGTCCTTTGCTCACAACGTCAGCAACATTGGCAACCCGTCCTTCTCTTCGAAGCTCTGAGATGTGAACCAAGCCCTCCCAACGCTTCCTGTAGGTGAAACAAACAGAGGGGCATGAGATGTTGCATGTTATTACTCCGACAAGTCCTTCAGATCATTCAGTCTGGATTAAAATATTTTGTTGTCAACTGATTGTTTCTGTACGTTCATAAACTGTTTTTCACAAGGAGAACGTTCTCTGCTGTCGAATTTATTTTTCTGAAACAGACCTTCATTTCAGCATCAAAACCCAGCATACCTTACTGTAGTCTCATAACCTCTTTAAGATACTAGCAGAAAAGAGAACTCAGATGGAATAGTACCAGATTTATTGTGAACATCAGAAGGTACCTTAGTCCTTCCAGCTGCACAAAGCATCCAAATTGCATTATACTTGTGACTTTGCCATTGTAAATGTCTCCAATGGAAGGCTCCTCAGGTGGTGGACGGTCTATGTGCTTGTCTCTCCATCTCTCACTGCTCTTCTCGACGTACTTCTCTCGATCCTTACGGTCCCTACTGGGACTTCGACTTCTGCTCCTTGACCGGTATCTGGATTTTCCCCTGTTCTTATCCCGAGTCCTAGAACGAGACCTAGAACGAGATCTGTGCCTTCGTTTCCTGTCCCTGCTACGACTTCGGCTCTTCCTCTTTTTCTTTGCCCTAACAAACAAACATTACATATTTGTAGTGAGATTCCACATAAGAACAGAGCGAGCAGGCAATACCAACTGCCAATACCCATCCCCCAAAGACACACCAGAAACCTACCGGTGGTCACTATTCCTTTGCCTGCCTTGCCTGTCTGCACTAGGCATTAGAGCTTCAAGTTCTTTAAGTGCATCAGCTGCCACTTTCACATCATCTTCATCCAGCATATTCTGCAAGAACAGAGAACTATTCTGTAAGAAGGCTGATAAAAAGTCTGTCACAGAGAATTAATCTACAGAAAGGATAATCATATGCATGTCTATTTAGAAGGAATGTAAGATAAAGATCAGACAGAATACGTGATATAGGGGGGAAAAAAAGTAACAAAAAGTTACCGCCCTATTTTGCCACAATATTGAGACAATTCTGCTTTTGTATAAGACAGCTTCATTTCAACACCTCAAATTATTACAGAAATATAAAATGCAAGTCCCTCGTAGCACCTGAATGTCTAATATTTTTCTCTAGTTTGTAATCCATCATTACTTTGAACATTATGTAAGAAAGGCCAGGCCACAAGTTTCGTGTCACAGAATCTTCCAGGTATTCTGCAAAACAGTATCAATGTGGCAATTGCTTAACAGCTATTCCTGATAACTATGTGCAATAATACCAGCCTTCTGCTGCTTTTACATTTAATTTCTCATAGTCCATTTTTATCTATACGTTAGGAGGAGACACTCAAATTAACATGAAAAAAAACTTGAAACTAAAGAGAAATAGGGAAAAAAAAAAATTATGTTTTCACATACTTACAAAAGAAATCTGAAATTATGACCTTACCCTGATGTTAGGATTGTCTGGCCTGCAAAGGGCTGGAAACAATTCCTTCAACTTTTCCTTCTCCGATTTGGGTTTGACAACTGCCTCTGATTTTGAGATTTAAAACAAAAAACAAACAAAAAACCCAAAACTTAGAAGAGCTAGAACGATTCACTCTTTTCTGTAATTGAATATAAAGTTTAACTTTCATCTGAATACAAAGATTGATACAGATTTTAGAGATTCAATTTAAAGATTACAATGTTACCTTCCTACAAATAAAATTCTGACTATTAGTGAATCTGTGAAATACATAAATACTCTAAATAGTGCACTCAGTATGTTTTTAGTGCCTAAACAGCTTTGCTAACCTACCACTAACAACAGCGAGACTCCCACTGCAACAATAAGATACAAACTCTTGCCTTACAAGACCAGAACAATAACTACATCAATCTTACTAAACAAGGCCAAAAACTACAAAAGACTAAGAGTTTTGGTTTTCTTTTTACACTGAACTGATAACAGGGACAAGATTATGCGTACCTTTGCTCGTAGATGGCTTTGGTGGAGGCCGCATTGTCTGTATGAGACGGAGCAAGTTACTGATAAGGGAATCCTGAAAAATTTAATAAAATACTTTAAGAAATGACTGCAATGCTGTTTTTTATTATTAGAAGAAGGCACAAGTGAGGGCTTTCCTAGTGGGACAAAAAAAAGCTCAATTCTGAAGATGCAGGTTCATCTTTGGAAAGTGTCACTAGACTTCATGTACATCCTGAAAAGATATAGTAAGTTGAATCTGAAAATGATTATGATATTCCATTTAAGTGACTTTTCTACTTGTCATTTTTAATCACCTATTTAATCCAAGTACAGTTATTTCTGGGGAACTCATGAACACAGCATCTAAGTATCGTAAAAAGACTTACAGCAGCATTTACCTTCGTGAAAAGTCTTTTCTTCCATATTTTATATGCTCAGTGAGACAATAAGCAGTTCGAGTCCTCAGAAGGATGCTTTGCAAAAACTACAGAAGTTTTTAAAAAGGAGGAGGGAGGGGGAGGCTTGACTTGATGAGACAGGAATACTCAAAAGCTAATTAGTGCATAGTTTTCCAATTGAAGAAAACCAATAATCACTCCTCGCACCTCTCTCTCAAAACCAAAAAGCTCTATGAAATACACCAGGACAAGAACACGTAAATAACGTTCAGATCTGACTTACAGTGAACTCAGCACCATTCTTTAGAAGAACTGCTTTAAACGTCTCAAACGTAGTATTTTTCTCAGCAAGACTTATCACAAACTCGGCTGCGAAGAAAAAGCAGAAAGTAGATTAGAACAAATAATTAAAAGGCAGTACAAGCACTTCGTATTTGGATAAAAGCCGTTCTCCCAGCAGCGCGGTGACCAGCTAGGTCTGCCTACCTACGGAAAAGCTGCCACGCTGCTCGCAATAGTCGCGGCGTCGCCTCCCAGCCCTTTCGTAGGAGCCCAGATCGAAGCGCGCTCGCGACAAGTTTTTTTGAAGAAAAATCATGGTTTTTTTTCTGAATTCGGAAAGCCCCTCCGCAAAACGCGTCCCAGCCGACAGGAACGGCCCCAACAGCCCTTCCCATAGCTGCCGTCGGGCCCCTGACGCGACAGACACCGAGCCGCGCTCGCCACGGGGATCCCCAAAGGCCCTGCCCAACGGCCCAACCCCCGGCTGAGGCCCGCCTGACTCACCCAGGTCCTTGTCGTTGATGCCCAGGTGGTTGTCCAGCTCGGTGCAGACCTTGGAGACTAGCGACAAGTACTCGAGCTTCGCGAGCTCCTCCAGAGCCGCCAGGTCCGCCATGATTCCGCCCCCACCCACGCACGCGCACACCCGACACCACTTCCGCGTCCGGGGCGCGACGGAAGCGGTGCGGTGACGGCGCGGGAGTCGCGCCGGCACCGATCATAGAGAGGGCGGAGACTCGCGGCCGGGGCCAGTCTACGACACCGGCTTTGTGATTTGCGGCAGGGGTGAGGGCGGGAGGAGGCCGCGCCCGCTCGGCTCCCCGCGCCGAGGGCGCACAGCCGGGCCAGCCCGGGCGAAGAGCTCACCGCAAGAAAACCGGCAGGGCGGCCGGGGAGGGTCGCAAGGACGTGGGCAAGGAGAGCGGGCTGCAGCCATGGAGGCTTTCCAGCTCGCACGCAGAGTGAGCTGCTTTTTTCCCACTGGGATGCTTGCACCCACGTGTGCCGAGCGCACAGCTAGCCACAGCTGTCTGATTCGGCCTCAGGTACCTTCCAGGGAATGGCTATTCCCTGGTCTCAGCTCTGCCTCTTTCTTAAAGCCTTCTCCCCGTAAAGTCTCCCATCTCCCTTCATGCCCGCGTACCTGCTGATGAGCAAGTCACTGTGTCGCTGGAGCTGTACAGCGGCTACAGCAAGGGTGAAGACCCACCGCACAGAGACAAGTCATCCACCTCTGGTTGCACAAGGCCCTTTATTTGCGAACAGACAACAATGGTACAAGTGGAGGACAGCAGTATAGAAGCACAGCTGGAAACCCAGCAGCAGGGGAGGGAAGTGCACAGCAGAATCAACAATATGGCAAATACCAAAAGCACTGCAGAGATGCGACGAGCAGGGAGGATTTCAGTATGGGACCTGGAGCTTCTTCATCCGTGCTTCAGGGAGGAAGCTGACTAGTTACCATTTCAGGGTGATCTCAATGGATGATATAGTGAGGAGCAAGACTCCACAAGAGTGCTGTAAGAAGTGCTGGTTTAGGAAGCATTATTTTGAAGACAGGATCAGAGACTTTCTTCAACAGTCTTCAACTATTCTGATGCTTTGGTTCTATCCTTCAGTGGGACAGACGCAGGAAAATGCTGAACCACTGAGTAAAAATTTTAGTCCAGCAACTCCCAGGCTCTTATTTTACCATCTAGAATGCATCAGGCAGCATCTAAACTAGAACCTAAAAGAATAACGTTTAACTCCTCCATTGTTTGGGGGATACAACTGCCAGCTCTGGGAGGAGACAAGGCTGCCAGGGCTGTTCCTCTTGTAAAGTCTGTTGGGTAGTTTTCCAGCTTTAGACAAAAAAAAAAAAAAACAAACCACCAGAAAAAATCCCAAAGAACCCCAAAACACCACACCCCAGAACCAGCTGTTTCCTGATATTTGTGCAAATTAAGCTCTTCCAGTCAGAGATGAACTCTCTCATGCTTGTTCAGGTTGAAAGCATTAAATGCCAAAGCATACAAGAAAACAATACAGCAAACAGCATGTGCTGGCCACTACACACCACTGCCTGGAAAGTAGCAATCTTTTTGGTTCATGATACAAAATGCATTTTCTTCTCACTGAAATGGATGCCATTAAGGAACAGCTAGCAGATGAGCTTGTTTTAAAAATACATATATACAAAAATGCATATTCTCACCTCCTATACTGGACAGCTTAAAACAGCAGTCACCCAAGAGTCACTTTCACAAGGTGTTTTGGCATGACATGCAGTAGTTTTTCTTAAGACCCAGACATATAGAGACATCAGTCCTGTTTCTTGCTCTTGTTGCACAGGTTGTACAACGGTCATTAGATTCTGGTGATGTCGATGCAATCCAGCCAAAAAGTCTCATCACAGTCCTTTTTCAAGTTATAAAATACTTAAATTCAGGACAGAAGTGCAAAATTACGCAAGGAGGAAACAACTAGGAGTTAGTCTGACTAACAGGGCACTGCCTCCAAAGCAGTAGTGAAACAGGAGTGTGGCCCACTCCCATCAGCCACGCAGAGACACCCCCCCATACACTGGTCACTCTGCTGAAGCATCAGCCATGATAAGGCACTGAAAAAAGAAAGCTGCAATCCGAGGGCAGCAGAGTCCACATTCATAAGGCCAAGTACGTTACCATCTTCGCACAAGACATGGAAGTCTTATCCTGTTTAAGGCACAGAATGAGAAGAAGCCCCAGAAGTTTGTCTCCCTATGACTTGCCTTTGTGGTAGAATATGCTGCACCCAAAAGCTCTGCCAACCTGGCCCTGTCATGGCAGGCAGTGGTACAATGGGCGAGGTAGCGTGGCATTCCCCTGGCAGTCCACGTACTGGTAGTCTTCAAAAGTCAGCTGCTCTGAATGACACAGGTACGTGCAGGTCAGGGTACCCCTGCAAGGCAAAAGCAGACCAGAACTGCACTTGTGATTGTCCCAGATGAGACTTCTCATAACGTAAAGGTCCCATGGTGAGCTCCCACTGCCATCCTCTTTTGCCTCTATTACATAGCCCCAGAACACAACAGTCAAGATACCCTCAGCTCAATTTCACATGTTGAAGAGGGAAAGCATCTTTCAGATTGCATTAAAGACAGCCTTTACAAGATGACTACCATCACAGCCAGGTGCTTTGGCCATCCTAGAAGCCCATTAAGACTTCCTACCCCAGCATAACCCTCATGTGCCATTTCACCATTTACCTGTTCCCAAAGTGCTAGTGCATGTCACAGTGGGTGGCTGTTTATGGAGTTAGCTAGACAAAAGCATGTATCTTTCAATCACTATCTGTCTGTGCCACCTGCATCAAGTAGTTTCTCCTAACACTATGCAATCCATCAGTGGGTAATATTGGCAGGAGGAGATGTGGTGCAGAAAAGTGTAAAGATGACTGGAATCATCTTCAGCTTCTGGCTAATGGAGAGCTTGCAGGTAGAGAGATCAAAGGTCTTATCAGCCCATAGCATCAGCTAAGAAGGATAAAGTTGCCTTAACAGCCAGAGCCATTCTCCATGCTGTCCAAAATGCACCATTTTTACCATGCTTTGAGTAGCATGGGGCTTCTCTGCGTACTTTACCTGCTTAAACTTCACATCACTCAGCACTGATTACAATTAAAACCTGCATTAAGTCCCATAAAACAAGAAACTTGACAATACAGCCCTTCAAATTGCAACAGAAGACCAATATTTAAATATTTGTGTTTCGGGAGATCGCCAGTGACATTTCTTTAGTGACTTGGGAGAATTCCAGCCTGGCATGCCTCCAAGAGATTCACATACTTTCTCCAATCAAATGCTTTTCCTAATATTCACAGTCCATTTCCAGATAGAGCAGGTGAAGCCCTGGCTTTAGATCAGCACAAAAGACCATGATGCAAAAGAAGTTCCTCCTTCCTGAAGAAGTCATGGACTCGGTGACAACAGTCTGCAGATGGTGAACCTAGAGGTCCATCTTCAAGAGTAGGCTCACAACCTGGAGTCTGTCAACACAGATGTGCAGGGAGATCCCTCTAGTGGACACAGGCTACACAAGGAGACAATTTCTGCTGCAGTTCTCCAAAGTGCAATTGAGTTAAACTCAGCTAATGAAGACCACTTCTTTCATGGCTGCATGGAAGCCTTCTAGCACTGCTATACCTCGCAAGAGCTTCCCTGTCTCACACACCGGGCTTAGTGCTAACTCCAACCAGAACAGTAGCAACCTGTCCCAGCAGGATCTGTATTATAAAACTGCAGTTATACTCCTTCCTCCCTGGCAGGGAGGAACAGCCAATCTGCATTTGCTTTCCTAGCAGGGCCTGTTGTACTCTAAAACACAGTCAAGCTGAGCATGGTCCTCTGGTCCATCCCCCAAACAGGAACTGCCTCAGGCAACAGAATCTGCAGAAGAGCCTGCTTTCTCCTGCCTTGCTCTCGGCAGCTGCTGTCAGAACACTTGGAGGCAATCATCCACACAGAGTCCAGGCTGAATGAGTCTGCCCCAACACCATGAGGCAGGCAGGCATAATTGAACTAGTCAGTACTTCTAGCTCTAGACCAACAAATTACTTCCCAACAGCTACAATCACTATTCCAGAAGGAAGTCTGCCAGGCCAGCTTGCCTTAAGCAACAGTGACAGCTTGAGCTGTCAGTAAGCCTGAATCCAGGCGACTCCCCAGGGCAGTGATGGCTTTGGAGAACCATCTCCTCCTCACACCTCAGCACACCTATCTGGGTAACAGCACATTCACACTGCAGGCAGTCCTGCTCTCAAAGAACAATGACTGCAGACGTTCTTGCAGGGAGCTGAGAAACAACGTAGATGACATGGATGTTAGTTATAGCTCTGAACCAGGCATCACTTACTGTATATGCAGCAGAATATTGTGAACTTTGACTTTTGTCCAGGTGCAAATGTTACTACAAGAGAAAAAAAGAGAGTTAATTTCACAGGAGCTGCCTGCACCATGTGTCTCCTGTCCCCAGTTATTCCATTGCTTCTCTGCTTCTCCAAAAAGATCCGCCTTTGCAATATTCTGACAACAGCTACGTAGGCAAAGTTCTTCAAGCACAGCAGCATGTACACCAGTAAAACATGTTTTTGCTGGTGTTAACTCTGTAACTGTGGATCTAGTAAGCATGGGCCTTGTAAATATGAATGCACCACGCTACGTAGGCAAAGTTCTTCAAGCACAGCAGCATGTACACCAGTAAAACATGTTTTTGCTGGTGTTAACTCTGTAACTGTGGATCTAGTAAGCATGGGCCTTGTAAATATGCAATGCACCACCCGTCTGCATAGAAGCTTTGGTTGCTCTGAACTTCATACAGTTTGCTGGTCATTTGCAGAGAAATGCAGTTTGTACAAGGTACCCTTAAATGCTCCATTTGTGAGCAGCAAAAGTTGACAACCTAGACGTCAAATTGATATCATCACTTACTCATCAGAATGTATGGAAAATGACATTGTTGAGCCAACACTAAGCAGAGAATACCAATAAATAGAAAAGGAAATGAGTTTAAAAATGGATGTGCCAGACTTGTATCCAGATCAGCTCCACACATTAAACTGAAAAGGACACGCTCACTCAGCTTCACTCTACAGACAGGACCAGCAGAAGAAATCTAGTCATGAAAAGCCTATAAGCATTAATGTTATTCACTAACCAAGGGAAGAAATCTTCAAGAATTACTCACTAGGTGTTGTCGTCCAATATCCTACTGGCCACCATATAATAGATCTGCAAATGTGAACAGAAGAGAAAGCATGAAGTACACAAGAACTACAGTTATGTTTGTATACAATTCAGAGAGCTGAAATAGGGAGAACTGGACTCTCGTTAGATGTCTGAACCTGAATTTCAAGATCTAGCCTAACAATTGTTTTTAACAGTAAGTAAGAAAATAGAATCAGAAATTAGATCTAAAAAGGCCTTAAAAACGTCATCTAAGCCACACACCTGACCTTTACACCAATAGATCAGCTGTGCTCAAACTGTTCCCACCAGGGTTTTGTCTAACCTGTTTTTAAGCTTGCCATCATTTTATGGCAAGCACACAACCCAGCCCACTACTCGAAGAGCAGACATATGTTCCTTGCCCAGGAATGTATTAGCTTCAAACTCAGCAACACGTAAATTCTTACAACACCCCTTCCCAAAGTGGGATGTGGGAAGCTGCATGTGGAAGAGCTTTGAGTACTTGGCAGACAGATGACAAAGAAGTGGGTCAAGTATACAATAAGCACCTCCCTTACCCAGGACATCCAGATTAGTTTAGGAGAAAATGCAAAAAACAGCAGAGTTCACCTGGCCGCTCTGCAAAGGGCTCATATTCAGCAGGGTTTTCATGGTGGTCTTCCCTACTACCAGGGACTGGTGCAAAACCTCTATGTCTAGCTGCACAACAGTGACCAGGTAGAAGTTGTTATTAGTTATGTTCAGCACGTTCTAGGGAGAGAAACAAAAAAAACCCAAACCACAAATCACCTTGCAGCAGGGCTATATGTTACTGATGCAAAGCTACTTTAAATATACTCCTGCTATGACCTTACAGCAACACTGGACCACATCATCCCTTTCAAATCCTCAGACGTACATCCAGCCTGGCCACAAAAGCATGTACGCTGCAGTGTCTCCCATGACAGTCAGAGGGGGGCAACCAAGCAGCTCAAGGATGCAAAAGAAAAAGGATTCCCAGAATTAATCACAGTGCTTCTTCTACACAGCCACTTTGTGCGACTTGCTCACTTGCAGCCAGGCCAGCCACACCTCTGATGCTGTAACACACTCCAGACATTGATTCCAAGCAGCCAGAGAGTGGACTGAGATGGTGGGAATGGTATGACTAACTTCAGCCAGTGATCAGTTAGTTAGCCTACACATGGAGTGACACAGGACATAAGCAGGGAGCCCTTCAGATCCACTCTTTGACTGTGAGCTGAGCACTTACCGTCATGTTGAGATATATACTGGTGGTGGTGGCATTAAAGCCAATGGAGGAAGCTTTCAGCCCTGCAGGCAGCACAGTAATGGAGCGAGGAAACAGGAAGAAAATACCGAGAGATGTTGTCAGCAGGCAGATCGTCACAGCAAGACATACATAGAGTTTCCTGCAAAAGAGCACCAGGGCCACAATCATTCTCTTGGTTTGTCAGCTGCAAGCACCTGCAGTTCTGCTCCAGCTCAAAGGGAGGAGACAATAAAAGCTTGGGTGCCAGAAAACCGGAATGGGTTTGTGCAGAACTATTTGCCAGCTACCAAATCACAACAGAGGCAGGGTAGAGTCCCACACACTGACAATGGTGCATTACAGTACAAATAGCTGGAGATCCCAACAACTGCACACAGAAGACTGTCCGATATCTGCTGTTGCTGAAAAGACACAGTAAACACCAAACTTACTGCAAGTCAGAGCACAAAGAGCAAAACACCCAAAGTACTGAGGCTTTCCTTCATACGCAGAAGAAACATCCAAAAGATGAGAAAAGGGGAAAATTTAACAGGACTTACGTTCGTCTAGGCTTCAGCCTTTGGTCACCGTATGGAATCAGAGCCACCAGCTGCTTCTCTTGCTCTGAAAGAGGTGGCAGCAGATCAGAGACCACGCTAAGCACACAAGTAAATAAAGCAAATTGCATTGCAGGACATTGCACAGCAGCCTAGTGTCCATCTGCACTCACCTCACAGGTGATGCTGTCCAATTAGAAGGCAAGTGTGATGCAACTAAGACTTCAGTTTAAGCATTCCCATCTCTGGGCAGAAACAACAACTCCCCAGGGGCTCCAGGGTGGGCTTTGAGTAATTATCTAGAAACAGCACTACCTGCCTTCCCATCCCATCCTCCCCCAATAGAGGCAGCCCACAGAAGTCAAAAGTGAGCTGGTGGTACCAAGACAGGACATTCCTAGACTGGATACAATAAAACCAACTGGTTGAACCAAGGTCTTTAGGCAGAGAGACATATACCAACCTCAGAAGACTCAAAAAGCACTGACACAGCACGCAGAAGAATCACCTACCCCCGGGAATCCTTCCTGTTCCCTGACACGTTGGACAGTTGACATAGCTTCGACGTGCAATGCCCACACAGGGCACACAGGATGTAGCAGAGTCATTGATACTAGCGTAATTGGGGATTTCATCTTCAGCATCCAGTTGCCTGGGTAAAATCGGTTTGCTTTCACTCTCCTTTTGGTCAGGTGTTTTCCAGAATGGTGAAAGTTTTCCACCCATGGTGGAAAGAAGAATTCTCACTAGGTATCCAACACAAAAATGCATTAAGAAAATTGTCTCTGTAACTCAACCTCCAGGAGCAGCACCATTAGCATTTGTAATAGATCACAAGTATCCTAACATTTAGCAAGTTTCTTAAAGCACAGCTCTGAAGTTGCTTTAAAAGCTGACTTACTGCAAGTAACTCGCTCTTTTAAACATTCAATCTTCTAGATACCCTGGTTCAGGAAAAGTGTCTGAGAATGCCACCCTACAGAATAGCATACCAGATTCTTCTTTATCTCATAGTATTTGGTAAGAGAGGGGAACGCTGACTCAAAGCTCCTGAAAGTTTCAAGATGACCACATAGCCCAGAAGAACTGCCAAGTTCTTGACTGGTCGTTACTCACCTACATCCAACAGGGAACTCACCTGAACATCAAGAGCTTGGCATTCCCAATCAAGCACAGTGTTATTAACAGTAACAGTAGCCTAACTAAAATCAAATAGTGTGCAAACAGAATCTAAAAATAGATAAAATAATAGAATCTAAAGATAGTATATTTTTTAAAAGTTAAAAATACAGTTGAACTCATTTTCCCAGGCTTCTGACCATCAAGAACTTTTACATCAGCTCCTAGTAATCCTCCCAAAAGCATTAACAATACCAAGCTGAGGAAAAGCAACTGTATTTTCATCACAAAGACATGAGTTGAATGCAGTTTCCTACCTGTGCCAGTCTTTCCTCCAGGCAGTCTTGTTTCAGCAACTCAGATATAGGCAAGATGTTTAGCTTTGATAAACAGCAGCTTCTACATTTGCCCAGATGAGCCAGAGGCTTTGCATGAATAACCCCTCAGGGCTCAATTATAAAACATACTGGAGATGAAAATCACCATTTGGCAGTGGAGAACCACCAGAGTTGCAGAGCATAGTGCTCATTCCACAGCCCACAAACCTGGGCCACAATGGCAGGACACGGGCTGATTCCAGGGGCAGCTGCTGTTTTCCTTGCTGACAAAGGAAGAACCAGGATCTCATTTAACTAGCAGAGGCGGACACGGCTGCAGCACTGCCCATTCAGCCGTGGAGGGCCACAGAGGGACCTTTCAGCAGCCCCAGTACCTCAGACTACAGAATTCTGCAAGACACTGCTTGGAGGCTCAAGGTAATTCAGTCTTCCCCACCCCCTTGCAGCATGCAGAGGGGAAGGGAAGGACAAAGATGCCTGAAGGATCTGGGCTTTTCTAACACGGAAAGGGCCTCGTTATATTGTACCACAAATCCCCATCTCTGGTCTCTTGAGGGCCCCAGGCAGTGAAGCTGCAGCTTTACCTACACTCTCAGTTAACGTTTACTAGCTTTTCAGAAACAAGCAGCGAGGAAGAGCGGCAGCCTTTTCACAGAACTGCGACAACCAACCACGAAAGCTAGGAAAGTCATGAGTACGTATCAGAGACACCAAGCGAAAGGCACAGCGGGTAACGTTTAACCCCTTCATGTACTGCCCTTAGACAGCCTTTCAGGTTCACCATAACCCCTACCACCCCCCCCCACCTCGCGCACCAGTGCCGCCAGGGAGAGTCCCGAGGTCTGCAAGGGGAAGCAGAACGCAAAGGCAACCAGCTAACGCAAGCTTCGAGGAGGACCTGCGCCCTGCTACCACGAAGCGCCGCAGGCGCAAGGGGCACCGCCGGCTCCCGCA
>NW_008794172.1:1214077-1235366 GCF_000699145.1 Aptenodytes forsteri | reverse complement strand
CTCCTGCCGGCCCTGCCGCTTGTAAAGAGCCCGAGGGAGAGCCGGAGGGAGAGAGAGTTTTATTGTAATGACGGAGGAAAAGGCGCTGCTCCCCCTCCTCCCCCCCAGTCGCAGCTGACTTGAAAGTGCTCACCCTAAATAAGATACAGAGGTCATATCTGCACTATAGAATATATTATAAATTATACCGTGCATCCATTAACAAAATATACAAAGCCAACAGAAATATAGCTTAAGCCTGAGCATACATTATCTAAGCCCTAGTAAAAAGTAACTTAAAGAAACCAGCATTTCACACTTCACATTTCAATCTGCAATGAAGTGTTCCTCCTCAAACATTTTAGTGTTTTGTTAAATATAGAACACATTAACATTCCAAGTATGAAGGTAAACACAGAAAGAACATGTGTCCTGCTGGGCATTCCAGATCAAAGCAGACAACCATGCTACGCTTAGAAATTTCACCAGCTATCACACCTTATCCATGTCCTTTCCTCCTCCTTGAGTAGGCATAAGCCCAAAGGTACTCAAAACAGTACGCGTAAGTTAGGGTGGGAAAAACACAGTAGTTCTAAGTTACAGAAAGATCTTTATCTGGTCCACAGCAGACAGTTGTATTGGTGTACAGAGAGATGGGAAAACACTGCAAAATAGTTCTACCGTATTTCAAAATAAACATTTAAGAGTATATCTTCCACAATCTATAAAAATAGGTTTAAAACAAAAATGGTATGATACATTTTTTTTTCTTCAATTATTTTAATGGTATCTTATCCGTAAGGGTATTACGTCTTTTAAAAAAGTTACTACTACTGATCACCTGGTCAGTCACAATACTGGTACTGCTTCAGCTATGTTGTGACAAAACAGGAACACCTTAGTTCGAAGCAGCAGTAATAAAATATTTTAGGATCGATGGTCTCTTACTGCAGCAAGGAAAAAAGTTTGCTTAAAAGTAAGAATATAGCCAACACTGCTGTCACCTTCAGAGGACTGGACTCTGAAAAGTTACCTATGGATACACCACTGCACAGCAGTGTATGTTGCTCGTTTCTCGTGATTCTTCAGAATCAAATCTCTCTCAGCACATTTAGAAGGGAATTCTTAGAGTTCCAAATTAAATATGGGCATCTAAAGCAAAATCTTGTGAGAAAAGTGAATCCTACAGATGTGTCTATGGAAACATGGGAGCAGCCAGAACCATCACAGGAGACTGTACACTTAAAACTGCTTAAGTTAATGCATTTTTCAAACTATAATGTAAGTCACACAATCCCTACCTCAAGCACTCTTCCCGTTCCTAAACTCTACCAGAATTTGTACTCCAATTCAGGCCTAGGTTTCTACACATTCTTCAATTCTTCTATGTGGTATTAACAGAATAAGAAGTTTGCACTGTACTGAAAAGAGATAGTGGTCAATTTTTTATCACTTTTACAAAGAGCCTATAAAGATTCTTAGAAAGACCTTTCCCACCCTTACACTCCATTTTTAACAAAGTATTTTATGTAGGCTGTTAGGGATATGTTTTATGCTGTCATTACTAGAGATGGTTCAACTGCTGCTGGTAAATTCACTCTCCTGCTTCATTCTGCTACAAGAAGCAATGACTTTCCTGGTATTCAGTTTAACAGTGGTTACACCTTCAAACTTTTCAAAAGTTGTTTGCTGGTTCAAGATGGCTTTTGTGTATGAGTAATCTTTTTCTTCTAAGAATCATTTGTAAGGTTTAAAGTCTGTTACATTACTATCATGCACTGGACAAATCAATCACTAAATCATATCAGAAGAAACAACTTGCTAGGTGTGGGCATCTCTTGTAAATTAGGCAAGACTACATTTTACAGCAGCATTTTACATTGGTTCCTATTCCAAAGCTTGTTAAAAGTCAACAAAACAAGTTTCCAGCTGCCTAAAAAAGAAAAATCTTACACACAATAAAAGGGGAAGTTCTCATCTGGGTGGAAGGTTAAAGTAATGCTACAGGATTCCCTGATAAAAGGATTCAGTATGAAATTAGAGACTTTAAGATTACTCATTTAACTATGAGGTCCAAGTAACAGTTGAAATTCTGGTCTCCAATTCATAAGATGCTGTGACAAGCACTGTTTGACATTTCCATGACAAAAAAAGTCGAAAGCTCAGAAGAAAGCCAAAGTTTTAGTCACACCTCCAAAGAGAAAGCAGGTGAGGAGTCACCTGCTACTGTTGCAGTGTTTAATGACAGTTTATGCAATGAAAACGATTCCTCCCTCCACCATGAAGGTTCAGCATCTACTGCTGTACCAGTCACTGTTACTGATCTGAAGCAATTCAGTTACCACTTGAACCATATTATTGTTGTGTTTCTTCAGCAGCCGCAGGTTTAACTGCCTGTCACAGAATCCCATCTCACACAGACTGGATAGAAGAGTGGCAGTGTGCTCTTCTGTAGCTGCAGGCTGCTGAAAACAAAAGATTGTAAGATAAGCTATAAAAAGATAATTTTTGCCATTTGAAGCAGTGGTCCTGCGTTATACTGGAATATAATTAAGGCACAGAGGACCTTTTGTCTACAATTAAGCTGTTTATATTGACTTTCACTCTTCACTCACAAAGGTGAATTACCACTCTTACATGACGCTGTAAGAGACATGCTTCTATCCCCATGGTATGGATTTCCCTATCTGCTGGTGGAGCAGCATACTTCAAAGGGACACCATCAAGCTTAATGTTTTACTGTTGCATGAAGTCCTATACAGAATATTGATACATTTATAAAACATAGACCTATAATTTTAAGGTTGACATTCTATGCAACTCACATAGCATACAGGAAAGACATTTACCTGTTCTATAGTGAGTGGTCCAGCAAATAATGCTTTGTAGGCAGAAGCAGCAACTGACAAAGCTCCTTTAACTAGTTCTCCTGCAATACTGCCTCCTTGAGGGTATCTGCAGAGAAGTCAGATACTACTTTAGGATCAGTACAGCCAAGTGTCTGTTACACATGAAATGCAAGTCTCTCCCTGTTGATGTGCCATCTGAGATTTAGTTCTTGTTGGAGAGAACCTATGATCCAAAGGAATCATTGCTGTTTGGGACTTGAGCTATCCAGGAAGCTCATTCCTTCTTTCTTGGTATCTTCTATTTAATTGTGGTTTTATGCTAAAGCATATTAGGTTGCTTTCCATAACATGGCCGTTTGTAAAGAATTAAGTAATCTCACCCAGAAGAGTACATCTATACACGAAAGCCGGGCACTGTGATACAGCCATTCAGGCCAGAGTAACTTCCATTTGTTTTCCATCAATTCTTAAGTCACTTAATATTCTGCCCAATGTTTTGTCTTATTCCTCCAGTCTCAGTATCTTAAGGTGCTTAACTTTGTAGCTAACTTACAAAATCCCTATTTTAAAAATCTTGAGATTTTCCAGGAAAAAACACCCACAGAATTTTAGGATTCGGCTTGAGCTCTTCATACACTTTTGCTTGCCAATTCTGCATCCTTCATATTTGTGTCTAAGTAGAAACTGAGATCTTATGAAAATACAGCGTTATATAATTCAGCATATGTTTCCTTTAAGAAGGGAGGCCTTTCTACCAAAATACTGACTACAGGAAATCTGTAAGCCTGTGCTTTTTCCTAGGTGCCTAATTTAGCAGTTCTTAGTTTAAAACAGTATCTGGGAAGTCACAGCTTCAGCTTCATTACCTTGGGTATTCTGAGCACTTCTGTTTACTAGTTAGAAATCCAGAAGATCCTGGTCCATGACTGTCTTCACCACTGGGTTCTGGAACAGGAAGAAAAAAGTATCATATCAACATGTCCAGTTAATGAGAAGCTGAAGACATGCAGCATGTGCATAGAGGGAACGGAGTGGGATTCAGTCCAAAACTAATACTTTCAAGTTTAGTTATCCAGACACAAACTAGGTATACAGGATTCTCACTACAGTCAAGACAATCAAAAGAATCTCAGAAGTCATTTGGCTGATTAGTCAGTGGGTGTTTACTTTAAACATGACATGAACTGCTGTCTGAGCTCCCAGTAACTGTAACAACAGCTTAAATACATAGCTCATTAATTCCAGAGCAAGGTAATTTTTCAGACGTCTACAAATACTTCTGAGTACCCTCCTACCATTTCTAATTAATAGATGCTCTTAGCTGATCCACAAAACTAATTATTCCTTTATTCAAATCTTCTACATAGTAAAATTTCAACACCCAGAGAAAAAACAATCATTACTTGTTATTCTTGAGGAGAGCAGAATCTACCAAGACACCAAATGCAGTACTAGGCATAAGGAATAGGCGATAACAACTGTGGATGCACCCTTCATTAAGTACTGTCAATACCTTCTCTTATTTGATTATGAGAAGTGGAAGAGAGATTCTCTGAAGCAGATATGTTTGGTTCTTGGAAGATATGATTCTGAAGAGATGCAAGATTCCTGAGAACGTAAGGCAAAAAAATTACTGCTTTCATTCTACATGTAAGTAAGTCAGGATCAACAGACAAAAAAAAGAAGCTTCACATGCTCCCTTCTTTCCCTCTCTCACACTCACCTAATCAGCGAGTACAGGCCTTATAAAAAGTTGCAGGATTTAGGATGTTCACTCCAGTATGAGACAAAACTTTTGTTGCAACAATTTCTGTTTGGATGCTGAACTTCAGCACAACACCCAGCAACACTAACATAACCATGTTGTTCTTGTCTAAGAAGCATACCTTTGTGTCTGGGGTAAGGTGTCCGCAATCTCTGGGGTTAGTGGTACTACAGCCAGCGTTTGTGAAGTTGTCAAAATATCACTGACACTGTGGATCTGTGGCTGGCTGCCCCCTTCTGGACTCTCTGCTCCTGTTTCAGGTTCTCCTGTCTTTTCCAAACTGGGCTGAGAAAGAGCAGAACTATACATAGACTCCCCTAAAGGACGACTGGTGTCAAAGCACTCGGGGAGAATAATGATATAATCCTCTGATGAAGCAGAGGAGCCTTGACTTTGAACATCATCTTCTTCATCAGAATTGCCGGTATCACTACAGGGGCTTGCTCTCTCATCAGACAGTGGAAGGTCCCCTAACAGGAAAAAAAAGTGAAGTATAAACAATTGTCCGTTTTGTATGGATAACAGCAAAGACAGTATTGTCCCAGATATAAAAGGCAAGTATTCAGAAACAACTGTAAACCTTTGCTGCTGATATTAATGGTATAATTTTGTCTACTGGAGGGAGGGTAGGGGTGCAACATGAAAGAGTAATAGATCTTACTGTTAAGCTGTACTGGGTTTGCATAGCAAGGTTTTGGTAGCAGGGGGGCTACAGGGGTGGCTTCCGTGAGAAGATGCCAGAAGCTTCCCCCATGTCCAACAGAGCCAGTGCCAGCCGCCTCCAAGACAGACCCCACCACTGGCCAAGGCCAAGCCAATCAGTGATGGCAGTAACGCCTCCGTGATAACATATTTAAGAAGGGGAAAAAGTTGCTGCACAACAGCAATTGCAACTAGGAGAGAGGAGCGAGAATATGCGAGAGAAGTGAGAATATGTGAGAGAAACAGCTATGCAGACACCAAGATCAGTGAAGGAGGGGGAGGAGGTGCTCCAGTGCAGTGCCAGCCGCCTCCAAGCCCCACCACTGGCCAAGGCCAAGCCAATCAGTGATGGCAGTAACGCCTCCGTGATAACATATTTAAGAAGGGGAAAAAGTTGCTGCACAACAGCAATTGCAACTAGGAGAGAGGAGCGAGAATATGTGAGAGAAGTGAGAATATGCGAGAGAAACAGCTATGCAGACACCAAGATCAGTGAAGGAGGGGGAGGAGGTGCTCCAGGCACCAGAGCAGAGATTTCCCTGCAGCCCATGGTGAAGACCATGGTGAGGCAGGATGTACCCCTGCAGCCCACGGAGGCGCAGATATCCACCTGCAGCTCGTGGAGGACCCCATGCCAGAGCAGGCAGATGCCTGAAGGAGGCTGCAGCCCTGTGGAGAGCCTGCGCTGAAGCAGGCTCCTGGTAGGACCTGTGGACCTCTGGAAAGAGGAATCCACACTGGAGCAGGTTTGCTGGCAGGTTTGCACTGTGACCCCGTGGGGGACCCACGCTGGAGTAGTTTGTGAAGAACTGCAGCCTCTGGGCCCCTATGAAGTATGAAGTGGCAGAGACAACGTGTGATGACCTGACCACAACCCCCATCCCCCTGCGCTGCTGGGGGGAGGAGGTACAGAAAATCAGGAGTGAAGCTGAACCCAGGAAGAAGGTGTTTTAAGATTTAGTTTTTATTTCTCATTACCCTACTCTGATTTGATTGGCAATAAATTAAACTAATTTCCCCAAGTCGAGTCTGTTTTGCCCGTGACAGTAATTGGTGAATGATCTCTCCCTGTCCTTATCTTAACCAATGAGCCTTTCGTTACATTTTCTCTCCCCTGTCCAGCTAAGCAGGGGAGTGATAGAGCAGCTTTGGTGGGCACCTGGCATCCAGCCAGGGTCAACCCACCACGTAAGCCTATGCAGATATACTGCTGATATTAATGCTTATAATAAAAACAGGAATAAGAGCTACACTGAGAACTTAAACAGTAGTTTTCAGCTCCTAAATTACATGCATCAGAAAGTTCAAAGCACTGACTTCCATATTTTGTACATGTAGCTTGAAGCACCAGCCATGCTTAACATACGAGTGCTTATTTGAATACCCCACTGGAACCTTTATGTCTCAATCTCACTTTTTTTTTTAAGCAGCTGTTAAACTAGCTGCTTGTTCAGAGTACTGACACCAATTTTCTGATGTAATAATGATTCTCTGGATCTAACAAAGATCAATTTCCTGGAACAGTGTCAGATCTTTTTACACCTGATTTTTTTTGTAGTCCTTATTACAGCTTTATCTTAAATTCAAACCTATTTTACTTACCACAGTCATTTTCTGTCATTGCCTCTGACTGATGAATCTTTGCTTCCTTTTTAGAAGTGGAATTAGTTTTTATCCTAGGAGATTCTTCATTTATCACATTGCAACTGAAGGTGTCTTGTGATGTTTGTAAAGAATCTAATAAAATCATCAGGAAAAACAATTAAAGTGATATCACCACCTGCAGTGCAGGGCAATTTGTGGCCAATGTCCGACTGCAAAAAAGTAAAGCCACAGAAGCCAGCTAAAGACAGTACTTACTCTGGAGGATTTTCTTTTTTTGTGGGGGCTTATGGTCAGGTGCAGCATCCAGGGTTAGAGAGCGAATTACAGTTTCACAGACAAACTGAGTCCCACTCATATCTTCTTCCCCTTCCTCCTGGTTCAATGGATGTTCAGCTTTCACTTTCACTATACAAGTATCTGCAGGAAAGCAGGCTTCCGCCATTCCTTTGAAAGGGAAACATAACATATTATTTTAACACCACCACAAGGAAATGTAAGTGTAAGAAGAATTTTTTAGGCTAGCCAAGGCTAATAAAAAGAATTAACACACAGAGTTGTTGTTAAGAATTGAAAGATTTTGGAATTCAGTTCAAGTTGAATGTGAAAGTGATTGAGAAGTATGGGGGCCACACCTGGAGTGTTTGAGTATGATCTCATCTATAAAGGGCAAATTGTTAGTTCTCCCAATTTTAGTAGTCGGACAATTCAAGAGAAGCATTTGTATTTCTGAATTCTACATGTATTATGCTCCAACCTCTACAATCAGAGAGTAGCATCAGCCTACAGGTTTATGAGCCAAACAACTGTTTGTTTTTACACAGAAGGGAAAGACAGGAGTTAGAATTCTTTTTAGATATCAAGACTACTGACCGCACAGAAGTGACAATATGCTCCTCCCCTCACCCCCAAGCTCCCCATGACTACTACTTACCAGGCACTGGTTTAAATCCACTCCCCTCATTCTCCTCCTCTATCTGACCTAAGCCAGGTTTCTCCAGCAAGGGGCTATCATGTGGCAAAGGGGACATGCATGGAGTCATGTCTGAAAAACAAAGGTAGCAAAGATAATTGGCACTAAAGGAGTAGGAACTTTCCTTCCTCCAGAAGGCAACCTCTTAAGAAGTTATCCTTTAAGGGATATTCTTCCAAGACTGAAGAAACCCAGTTATCTTACAAGATAATTTGGTGAAATTAGAAGAAGAACTAGCTTTGCATTACACTGGCACTGGTTGAGCAAAGAAAATGGCAGCCTTCTTCAATGTCTGGAATCTTATGGTCTTGGGGATGTGAAGCTGAAAAGAAGCCAAGACTGAAAAATACAAAGGATACAAAGCACTATCAAATATCTCCTCTAAGACTGCAGTAAGAATTAAAATGAAGAGACAGGAGAGCTGGGAAGACACTCTAGCCTGAAGAACAAATAAGCCTTTTGCACAAGTTCAGCTTTTCATTGGGTAAATAGTTAACTCAGAATGCTAGAGACAGCACACAGAATATGAGAAGAACCTTACCAACAGGAGTATTGTGTGGCACTCGCTCCAATTCCTGCACAATATTTATGTCCAACAGCTCAAACGACAGTAAATCCTACGGCAAGAAACACCACACAGTTTTCATCAGCAAACCCTGAAACGGAATCTTATGCTATACTTCCCATCATCAGATCCCATTAACTTACAAATAAGTCTACTCCACTTTGTTAGTTACTCAGCATGATCTCAGACAGAGGGCAGTTTTCCCATAACTTACATCCATGTCATAGAATACGGTACACAAATTACGGCAGCAAGAGGCAAAGCTAAGTACTCCCTTGTTAAGAGCCACAGAAAGACCCAACCCCGTGACTCTTTATTGAGAATCTTAGTCTGTCCTGCACGTACCTTCCATATAGTGACAGTCCCCGACACTAATTCAAGAACACAGTTCAGCTATATAAAATGCAATATACTCTTCCTGAAAATACAGTGGCTATTTTAGAGCTCAGAAGCTTTTTATTCTTATGGATGTCTATGTACCTAGATATCAAACCCAAAGTGGTTTTTTTTATCTCAACCTGAATTTTAGCACTTTACCTGTGCAGTGAGGAGATCAACAGATGGGATATAAAATTCTCTCTCACTTGGCAAATTTTTGATCTTTAACGGAATAGTTGGCAGAGGTATTTCGGCCTGCTCCATGATTTCACCCATCAGTTGAGCACCTGCTTCTGTCTTTAAGGAAGCATCCTGCAAAAGCAAAAAAAAAACCCACCACATCCCAGAAGCCCCTTAGGGCAGGCATCAAATAAAACAATTACATGAAATGTAAAGCCTGAATATTGTTTATAAGAACACAAGTAACTTGAAGAGATATAATTCAACTCATTTTAGAGCCAAAAGGACAAGATGTAACATAAAGAGAAATCCTGCAGCGTTTCAGTTTAATCAAAGAACTAGAGAAATAGCTGCTACAGCCCAATAACTAATCCCGTGCCTGTCAAAAAGAATGACCATTTTAGAACTTAGAAATGCAATAAAAGTTGTGTTTCTTTTCTATTAAAAATAAAAATTAGAAGCAAACAACTAAAAGAATCCCCTGGAAATCAATATAGTTAGGGACACTACACCATTACACCAAACAATATTCATTGCTCCTTCTGCTAGGCAATTCAGAACTGCCCCAAATACCGTGTGAGTTACTTGCCTGTTTGGTGCTGGAAGCTTTATCCTTCTGACAGGAGTCAGAATCCTTCCAATTGCTTTCTAAATAGTCAGTAGCTGGGGAGGGATCCACAACAATACTGCACCAGATCCTGGGTCCAAACTGTTCCCCTCTGTGTGACAGCCTCCAGTGAGAGGTGTAAGTTCCTTCTATATTAGGAGCTACAAACTCAACCGAAACAGTTCCTACTTGTCCTGATGGAAGGGATGGCACTAGCACATCTTTTTTTTCAGAAGATGCCAAGGTCAGATTTCCCCACATAAGTTTCAGCTGAAATATACAACAGAAAAAGCAAAAAAGTTAACTTCACAAGCTTCTCTGCAAACTGTGGGCAGTAAGGAGCACTTAAAGTTCCACCGCTGAAAGGCCTTGTAGATACTAGGCATGAAGAAGACAGGCTGCTAGTAAACATTCTCACATTAGTCACTATCACCACAAAGTAAGAAGATACCCCCATCTTTAAACATGAACTCGGTCACTTACAGAAGAAAAGCTTTTTGAGTCATAAAAGCAACACGCCTGTTGTAAACAAGGTCGAACTGTAACATTATAACAGCACTGGAAGACATGTTCAGTGATGTTAATCTTGATTGCTTTCCTCCTATAGTCTGCAGTTGTAAAGAATACCTAGACAGCTTATTGCCCCAGAATTCCCGGCTTGTGAATTAACAGGCCAAATGAAATCCTAAATGGGTTCTGACAAAGAATTCAGATTCTTAATGCATACAAATATTATCTTCCAGAACTATTTTAGTGTGTAAAAGTAATAGCAAAGGAAAGATACCTTTGTGTCTGAGCTCCATTCCACATTGCCAGTATTTTTCATTCGCCAGTGTTTGATAAACTTTGTTCCTGGTTGCAAGTGAGTCCCATCTGGCAAATTCTCATCCACAAATACTGCACTTAGTGTTGGGACAATTGCTTGGAAGGGTTGACTAGGACTCCTGGGATTGGGGGGGGAAGAAACAAACAAACAAAAAAATACACCAAAAAACCACCAAAACTGAGGAAGTCGTTCAGCTGCTATTTCACTGGCCAAAAATGGAGGCCATTTAGTTTGTTTTCTTCTTTTATCTCTACAAGTGTTTCAAAATTCTAACATTTTAGCTACTGTTTTCATCTTGAAGTCTAAACACCACATAGCAGTTTGCTTTCCTTTGCTTAAGGTAAAGAGAAACACATCAAACCAAGATTTTCTTATTTGGAAGAATATTATTATAATTACAGAACTCATGTTTAACAGAGGAAAGTTCACTGTTCTTCACTTGATTTGATTTAGTCTGACAGCACTTCGGGTTATGCTATTCTGTTAGAGAATGAAGTAATTATCTTTATGATGTTGAATCAAAAAGATGGTGCTATAGTCTAAGCGCTAGCGTCCCTTATTTGGCCTTATAAGCAACATTTTTCAGCAAGATACTACAGTTTTCTCCTGAAAGGGGCTCAAAAATAGATTTAATCCAAAGCTTTACTGTTAATTTGGGCGCACTGAGAGGGGACTGGTGAAGCAGCTCATATGCACGCCAACTTTAAAAGATCTAAAAAAAATTAATTTGGACCTAAATTAGCATTGGTTTTGTTCCTGTAATATGCCTGTTCAGCAAAAAGGAAACAAAGATAGCTATTTCAAGCTCCCTACAAATGTAAGTAACTGGTTAATGTTAATTTGACTTTTAAATGCCCTAAATGGAAGGGATGAATTAAAGAAACTAGAACTATACAAGTTTTACACCTGTACATTCATAAAACCAAAGTGAACAGAAAAGGCAAAGTGGCTGCCTGCAAAGGCTGCTGTCTAATGAGCCTCAGCCTAGTATCACATGAAAAAGGAAAAAAGAAGAGAGAGCACTGAACATAAGCACACAGAACATACTTGACTTTATGCAGAGGCAATATAGCAGGAAGATACAGACTTTTTTAAAACTGGCAGTAATGTTAATTTACGCTGTATGCGCATGCATGCATATATAAGTAATCCTACGCATTCGCCTTCCTCCTAAATCTGTATAAACCTGTAAGTTTCTGGTAATAACCATGAGTTGCTTTTTTTCTTCTCCTACTTTCCTCCCAAGTAAAAACTATAAAAACACTCCACCTTGCAAATTCCATTTAGACAAAATTCTCACAGGGTCCAATGACAAATGACACTTTAAACAAGCAATTTCATAACCTTCCTCCTGTTACTTTAACTTGGTCTCATCACGAAAGGACAGACAGCACAACTAAGAAATGCTCAGCTAACAACATCTCTTACAGGAAGGTATTAGGTTGGAGACTCTCAGATTTCAGAGTAGGTGAGCCACTAGTTTCCAATACATGGACAGAGTTCCATAGATGAATTTTCCTGTGCAATTTTAGCTGCTTTTTGAGCTCTCGGACCTCTGCCTTTCGCTGTTTCTTCTCTGCTCGTAATCTTTGCTTTTCTGCCTTCAGAAATCTTTTGTCCATCTGTTTCTGGAGCCTGCAGAGAGAATAAACCACCTTGTTACAATACATTAAATTGATTAGGATTTAGCTTTAGCCAACACAGTCTTAGTCTCAAAGGGAACACTTCAGGAAGTGTCTCATGCTTCTAGACTGGATACCAGATGATTTTAAAAGAACGTCTCCACAGCTGCTTGTGAAGATATTTTGAATGGCCTCAGTGAAAGAGCAAACTTAAAGGCAGATTAGAGTATGCTCAAAAAAAAGCAAGCTCTCAAAGTTTGCTACCCACCTATGACACAAAATTCTGTCTTTTCTACTTTGTTATTAAAAATGCTGTAAGATTCGTGTCTTAGGCCATTTATATATAAGCTATTTTTAGTTACTCAATAAAGTTTGAGTACCATTTTCATTTCTTGTTATCTCTAAATCTAAAATAAAAGCTGAACATCAACCCCAATACAGGTGTCTCCACTTTGCTATCAGGAAAATCTTGTCAGGAACTGACAAGTGCCACCATTTACCTAACTTGCTCCAGAGTAGCAGGCAGGCAAGGTGAAAACTCTGCAAGGCTGTAATTCTCAGCAATACATAGTACTGGTCTTCGCAGCTTTAGCAAGACATGATTAGGATCATGTGCATATGTTCCTGCTTCACACTGTTCACAGATATTGTAGGCTGGACAAAGGCTGCAAAGCAGAAAAGGCAGAAGGTTATCAAGAGGCAGACAAAGAATTAATGCACTAGAAAGACACTGAAGGATAATTAATCCTTACATTTCTGCAGGGAAACAACTCTGTATCATATTACCATTCTAAACAGTGCCTGAGTGAAACAGAAGCTGGTTTTCTCACTTATACATCAATATTTGGAGCCATCTGGAATATCTAGATCAGTATCTCTCTTCTTGGCAAAACTGCAACACAGTTCTCACTTCCTTCTTAAATACACATAGAAAAAACCTGATGCTTCCTTTAGCATAAGTGACTAACAATTATTGCTATAAAGGATAAAATATTATACTGAAATCCAATGCCAGAAACAGCCTCATACTTATGAAAATACAGAGGATAAGTCAACTGAATATTCAGGGATGCAAAGCAGATTGCTCCTGCAGGAACAGGACTGGTAAAAAACAGACTGTCAACTCCTGCCAGCAAGAAAAATAAACATCCAAAGAAAAACCCCTGTTAGCATTCCATTCACTGCTGCTGCCTAGTCCTAAAATACTCACCTTTACAGCAATTGCCTCATTCAAATAAAAGCCTCATTTTTGACACCTCACTTAAGACACTCATGAAAACCTATTTCACATTATTAAACTGACAACAGTGAGATCATTTAAAAAAACCCACGACATGCTTTAGTCTCATTGACTGTCAGAACTAAATAAAGGACTATTACAAAGTGGTGGTTGTAAGTTTTGCTTTTTTGTTTAGTTAACTGAACGAAACATTCTCCTTTACAATTACTGCATGTTATATGTAAAAAAGGTAAAGAGTGTTTGAGAATATAGCAAGAGTTATAAAGTTCTCTCACTTTGTTTTAACAATCACGTTTTCTCAAAATAGTATTAATCTTGCTCTTACGCAGATAAGGTCTAGTCACCACAGCAGAGAATATAAGCTGTTTGTGAGACACATACTAGAGGTTCTGAAATGTACAGCATGCTGCAGATTAGAAATCTAGAAGTCTACAACACCAAGATAGTTTCTCAGACTCATTCACATGCCTTACATGTTAGAATATGATGGGAGTGTGGGAAACCTACCTGCACTGGTAGCGAACTCCAACAATTCGGGCCTGGCAGTTGCAGCAGGAGATCAGCCAGTCACACTGGTTGCCATTCCCTGATTGGCTCTCTGAAGTTGGAGGTGCTGCTGTAATAAAGCTCTCAGAAAAATCTGGAGGCTGGTTGTGATGAACAAGCTTCTCATACAGCTTCTGTTCCAGTTTCTCAACAGTTTCCTTAACTACTTGTTCCCTGAACTGGAAAAAAAATTGAAGCAGTCATGGATGAGACCTACCTATGCAGCTTCAAAAGTTGGATTACATTATCGCAAGTCTCCCAATCCATAAATCATAAAGCAGCTCAGAATCCACTTCCCATCCCCCAGCACATTCCAGATGAAATTAAACAAGTATCACATTCCTCAAAGAGGATCTGTATTTTAGGAAATACCAGCCCATAGGTTTTAACAAGGCAAATTAAAAATCATATATTCATGGAAGAACCTTAGTATTGTAAACATAACCTTACATGAAGGGAAGGAAACTAATCTCCGAGACGATTAACAAAACTCCCAACAAACCCCTCTGGAGTCTCTATCATTAAGTCCTGATTTTGTCCACCACGGATGTTTTAAATACAACCATTAAGTTCCCCTTTTTTTAGTTTGTAGAAAGAGGTGGCAAAGGAAGGGAGATGCTAGAAAAAAAAGCTTAAAGATAAATCCATATACTATTGTACCGCTGTACCTTTTAAAGAACTCACTAGCTAATTCTCAGCATTTGTATCTAACTGCTTCTCAGTGATGTTTATTAGCTGTTCAAAACAAGTTAGCACCCACATCTTATTAATCTATAGGTTATACTCATTGGCCTCCTGGAAGTATTTTCTTAAACTGAACAATCAAGAAAAGCAAGGTCATCAAACACTATACTTCAAATCTCAGGAAACCCTAAGTATTACCCTACTGAAACTGGTCAAACAAGAGTCTCCAACAGCAACACCGTATTTCATGCTCTCTCTCATCATGAGTGCCCTGAAGTTCCTATGACTATCTGGAGTGCAACAAGGATTCTAGCATGGGAGCTACTTAAAACTACACTCAAACCAATCAAGTGCATAAACCAAACAATCCACTTCCGACAAGAAGTGGCATGTATCAAACTTTTTTTTTTTAAAGGTAACACCTACACTGTACAGTCATAGTTAGACATCTAGTTTCCATTTATCACTACCAAAGCAAAGTGATTAGACACCTAAATGCCCTTTAAGATCCTGGTCACAAGTACTGAGAGCAAGTGTGATCAGATGTATAGAGTTAGGCATCACAGGTATCTTTTCCACCCACAGCCTCTTACATATGCCTTTAAGTATACTAAATTCAGAAGAAAACACACTTACTGTTTCCAAGTAGCTAGTAAACCATCCTGGAGGATTTTCATTTGCTCTTCCTGTTCTAGTGTGATTTAACTTTTGCTGGGGAAAAACAAATAAACAAAACAAACAAAAAACACACCACAGAAATAAGTCACAAACCTTAAGTATGCAAAGCTGCAAAAAACACTCAATACAGCAAGTTAACCACCTTCAAATAGCTCTCCCCTCAAGTGTCTTTACAAAAAAAAGATTTCAAGTTCTTTGGAAAAGAGTGGAAAAGCAACACAAAGAAGCCACTGACATTTTCCTGAGAGATTTCTGCCTTGTTAGCATTTGAGTGTAATTACACATCAAAGCCAAAGAAATTAAGTCAACCAGAAGTTACTAGATGGCAATCAGGGCTTCAGGAGACCAATTGCTTTGTTTATCAAAATACTTAAGAATGGTCAACATGAAAGAATCTGTATTTCTAAATGCAGCATCAAAATATCCTCTTGAAGACATTCAAACAATTTTGCGAGCTTCAATGGGTGCAGGTAGCTGCAAACCAAAGGACCAGCTGCAACTTCTGAACTCACGAGTTTTTATGTATGGATAAAGATGACTATCAGTCTATAAAGTGAATTACACTTATGAATTCTTTGTTTTAATGAATATATAATCCAGCTCTGCATCCTACCTGAATTGTCAGCTCCTTTTCATTTTTTAAGACTTCCTCTAACCCCCGAGCTGGCATGGAATACTGCAAAAGAACTTTCTTCTCATCTTTAAGAGGTGCCAACTTTTCTGTCACAGTTTTTTCATGTAGTTGCAAAGAACAAGAATATGAAGTTTCTTTCAGAGAAGAGTTTTCTTCATACACATTCATCTGAAGTTGATTTCGTTGTTTAACTGCAATCTAAATAAACAGTACATACATATACCATAGTCACTCCACTTACAGCCAACATACAAAATCCTGTAAAAATACAGCACTACACTACACTGGAGAGGTTGGGGAAAGACTAACACACACAAAAAGAAAAACTGAGTGAAATGCCAAGGTACAGTCAGCTGATAGTCTATTCTGCCTTTCTTAAAGGTTACCAAATTAAAAAGTTTATTATAAGCAAAAGGTTAATTATGCAGATATTCTGCAGGAATTTTTCAATCTACAATAAAGCTGTTCATATGAGCCAGTAAACAATACAGATTCCGTCCAGGAATTTACAGTAAATTTTAATTTATGATTATTTTCAAATTATCAGATTTGAAATTCAGAGCATGAGCAAAAAGTTCTTGAAAGCATTAGTACTGCACAACTGAAATTTAAAGGAATGCAGTTCTTATTTTGTCTAAGTAAAATTAACTGCTTATAAAGTAACTAAGCATTGATACCAATTAAAGTTTTATTGCCAGAGTACAACATTAGAGTCTATGTAGCAAGATTTTTAAAGGGACCCCATTAGAGCCCAGTATCTCCAAACATGGGATTAGTGTTTGAGAAAGCCAGCCATTTAACCAATGAATTGGCTGCTCAGGGCCCTGAATCACAACTGCCTATTCAACTAATTTATACAAATCAAGATTAGCCTGGATGGAAAAAAAAAATTGTAGCAAAACATTCAAGCTAGCATCCAAAGCTAGAGACCTGAGCTATTGTGATTTCCATGGGCCAGGTAATGCTATTTTTTTCTCAGCTACACCAATTTTAATTGGAGAAGGATGAATATATTGAAAAAAGTCAAAGAGAGCATTTACCTTCAGAGCTTCTTCATATTCCTCTAAAGAAAAAGGGAAAGAAATGTGAGTTTTCCCTATCTCAAACAATAGATGTAAGTTTAGCACACAGTATTTAGGGACCCTTACATCAAGGAGTGTCTCCCATACCTTCTGTAAATTCTTTTAAAATAGTGCTACTGAAGGAAGAAGTATCTATGACAACAAGCAAACACGTTCTCACAGCCTAGAGACTTAATATTCCATTAATTTTGTCATTTCCAATTTGTCCCTATGGATCAAAACCTCCTTCCTTTGGGAAGAATTTGATGCCCAACCATACATAAAATTCAAAAAAATCAAACAGCAAGCATTCTCAACTGCTTCTCCAAAAACAGGAACAACAGTTGGGGTCTGTTTACTGATTTCACTTCAGTAAAATAGCAGCTCACCTTTGCTATTCACAGAGACCTGCAAAGAGAAATAATAGTGAGTAATAGCCACTGATACGTTTTTGTGATTGTCTTAAGAGTAACACACTTTCAGAATAAATGTACTTTTATTCAGAGTTGCTAAAATACCACTCCTTCAGATACTTGTTATTGCTGCCATGTTTAATCATTAATCAATGTTGTGGTGTTCCAGAGTAGACCATGTTCTTTATTAGATTTACACAATAAGCAAGGTCTCTGGCACCTACTAGCATCCAGAACAACTGTGGTCTCATCTACTGGAAGTAAGCTGGTGCCAGTAGCACTGGGTTCGCTATGAAAGTACACAGAGGTTGGACCCAGTTGCTTCTAATGCCCAACATGAAACACTTAACCATTCTTTTGATCTAGGTACAAGCCAAGCCCATCTTCTACATGTGCTCATTTATCAATTTTGCACACAGAAGTTACTAATACAAGAAGCTATTTAATCACTACAGAATTGCATGATTCTGAACAATGTTTACTCTATTAGTATTTGAAAACGATCTTTAACAGATGCATCTATATATTTATATAGATACAGGCTGGAAAATACAGGGAGAATCTTCCCCTGAAATGTTGCTGGAAGCATCTTGACATTTCCCCTTAGGGGGGAAAAAAAAAAAAACAACAAAAAACCCCAAAAATCCCCATCTCTGCAATTTAGTAGAGCTACAAACCAAGTAGTGAAACAGAGTTTGCAAAAGTTATGTTCTGTTTGAGAGCTATATTCTACTCTAAATCTCTAGATAAACAGAGAGAATATGAGAGGGTAAGGTTATGCCAAGCAGGAAGTTACTCAGCAAGGACAACTACAAGTAACCGATTTGTTTTCCGAGTCAGTAATCTGCTTGGAGATTATACCATTTGCATAAAACAAGCAGAGGATTTGCGTACACCAGATCACTGAAGTAAACGTATGTTAATGACAGGGGACCTACATTTTTCAGAAGAAAGAGTGTAGATTGAAGAGACAGGGCTTTACCATGGCTGCAAACACAAATAGTTACAACTACCTTATTCTGATAAAATGAAAAATTGAAAAGTCCCTCAACAGAAGCATCCCTCCCTCAGAGCACGTAGAACCACTGGCTGTTTCTATGGAGTAAGAAAGAGAAAGGCAGTAGCTTCTAAAAGAATATTTTAAAATAAGTATGCTACATTAAGAGTGAAACCACAAGACTAATAGCTATTTTCTTAGAGGGGCAAAAACATCACCTCTGATCTGCATAATAGACACTCCTGAAGAACCCACTACAAGTTATCAAGAGGCAGAAAGGTTCACACCAGTCATATTTTCATAGACCTGTTGGGAGGGTGGGGGTTATTTATTACCTCATCATTATCCTCATCAATGTATTTGATCTGAATGTTGTCCAGGTCAAATGAAACTTTAACCTGTAAGGAAGAAAGAACACAAAACTACAATGAGACAGGACTACAGATGTTTTCAGTTAATCATGATTATTAGTAGGGAAAAATCTTTTAACCCTTCCACCCCTCCCTTCAGTTTCTCAGTTGAAATAAACAGTTTTACAAAATCCATTCTTCTGGAGTTGAACAACTCTCCCCAGTGCCTTGCCTCCAACCTTTACTAACTTGTTATAATGAAAAGAAAAAATTCATTTTGTTCATTTTTCACCTTCCCTAGTTAATGTTTACCCCAAAATAAATAAAAAAAACCTTTCCATTATAAGGGGACTAGTTTAGGGTTAACGAACTCAGTCATGGTAAACACTGCAATATACAAAGGCTAAAGCCAGCAATCACTGAATGCTAACTTTTACATTAAAAAGCACCAGGAAGACAGCTCAGACAGGTGAGCCGCCTTTTTTCCCCAAAAACTATTTGTGTTTTGAGAAACTAGGATTAATTCAAGTACTAAAAAGAGCAAAGTATCTCATTCTGCTACTCACTGGCTGATGCACTGTACATCTGAACATATAAACCCATTACAGAGAGCAGAATTAGGAGAATAAAGCTGAGCAGCTATTTTGTATTTTGCATTAATAGGGCAGAACAAACAGCATTAAATGACCCATATATGAAGGCAGTTGTTTGCCTATGTTGTATAACAGTTTTTGAGGCTCATGTGCATTTTTGTATCATTTAGCTACACAAGCTGTATTTTTCTTGACAAAAACTCTCTCTGAAAAACTGCTATACCCAAGACACATTCTGCTAGCCTGGACCTAATAGAAGAACACTAGCAGCCTTAGAAGACAGCAGGTGCCTGGGATTTACATAGCACGAGCACAATGACATAGTTACATACATTCTGCAATGCATGTGGTACAGGCAGGTTCCTCCAGTGATATATCCCAAATTAATTTTGGGAGTGCAGCAAGAGAACCAACTCAGCTTGTCAAGAAGAAACTGTGGTCTGTGTCTACATTGTCTAGTACCACAATTTGTTCCCCTAAAACTCAAGGTAGAACCAGAAATCAGGTTATCCCTTATAAACACCAGACATGTTTAATAATACATTAAAATATAGGAAAGACACAGTTTAACTGATACCACCTTGAAACAGTAATTTACACAACATAGTTCAGAGACACACAGTGGTACTACCTTGATTAGAGAAACATTATTGTAATAGAACACCACACCTTGAACAAACACACCCTCACTCTCAGACTACTTAAGATTAAGGGCAACACCATGCTTACATAGCAATCTGCTTCCAGCTTTGATGCAAGTAGGATTCTGACTAGTTCAGACATTCCTGCAGGGTCTACTTGCCACCAAGTATTTTAAGCCCGAACTAGCGCCTCTTCTAGAAGACTGAAATACAATGAGTGAAGATGATGCAGTTCAAACTTTGAATTTGAGTAATTCACAATACAAGAACCTCCTACAAGGTACGCTGGAATATGTTAGCTAAAAAAAGAACTGAAAGAGAGAAAATAAAATACTGGCAAGATCTCTTAAGATGCAACTTTGAGAGTAAGCTAAAAAACCACAACAGTTGCTACAGAATTTAAAAAAAAAACCAAAACATAACTGCAGCTTCATCACAACCAAGGGAATCCTCACTACACAATTTTAACCTCGGCCAATACTGGAATTTTCACTAAATAGCACTGGAAATAAACATCCAAACAAAAACTATTCAATATACCAAGTGCACGATATACAGCCCTTCATAAGCAACTGTCTATGCGTGCATGGCCCACTAACAAGAACAGTTATATCCAAACTAACACACAAGGCACCAGGAAACAAGAAACCAAAAATATATATTAGAGACTCAGTACCCCAGAAAGCAAAGATAAATCTTCAGGAAAACGTTCTATAAGCAACAGAAGAGTGTTACTTCACCATGTCTACTTAAGTGAGTAAGAGAATGGCATATAAGAGGAACAGACTGTACTTTATAGGGGTACAGTGCCAAAACCAAGTATCCGTAACTGTGGAAAAGAGCAAAGTACACAGCTAAGGCTACCTGCTCACACAGAAAAACAAGCGACCCGTAAGAAGCTTTATCCCAAACAGACTTTTCACGCCACTCTAAGTATATAAACAGGAGTAAAAGTTACTGTTAACGCTAAAAGAAAAACCGAGACCGCAGCAGAACAAAACACCAGTTCTAACAGCCTGTGAAATGGGGGAAACCAAGAGAGAAGACGCTGGGGCCTCGGAGAGGCGCTTACACTCCCAGCGCTTCACCGAGACGGCTCTCCACGGCTGCGGCACCGCGGCTACAGCAGCGCTGCCCCTCGGCGGGCCCTCCGCTCTGCCTCCTATGGCGAGGCGGGACGGGCAGCGCTTACCATGGCCTCCACATCCGCCCACGTCGTGTGCGCCGAGTCTGACACCAGGAAACTCTGGGTCTCCCCACGGCAGGTGACGCGAAGGTTCACCTGCGGCTCCATGCCGCGCTCCTGCGGAGGCAAGCGAAGCCCTGTCAGGCGGCCCGACAATCCTAACATGGCGGACAGAACGCGGCCAGCCCCGCGCCCTCCGCGCGATACTATTGGCGGTC
>NW_008794172.1:1197481-1213852 GCF_000699145.1 Aptenodytes forsteri | reverse complement strand
CTCCCCTGCCCCGCCCCGCCGTGGCAGGGGCGGGAGTGACACGCGACAGGAAGGAGCTAATAAGAGGACGCTTCTCGACCCACGTGCTGTGGCCTGAGTGCAGGATTGGCCGCTCGGGTGCGCTGCGTTCCGGGGTGGTGGAAAGGGCGCGAAATGCGATGCTGTAGGGCGGCTCCTGAGGGTGGGTGAGCGAGCGGCTCTGGGCCGGGCGGCCGCGACTCGGTTTTGCTTCTGTCTCCGTTTTTTTTCCCAGCAGCGCCGGGCTGTCCCTGCAGCGGCGGGACGGCCGGGGCCCGGCGGCCGGAGCGCGGCGAGCTGGGTGCTGGACGGCTCCGCTTCGGCCTGCTGCAGGGCCCGTCCCTGCTCCCGAGCTGCAGCCGCGTAAAGGTCTAAGTGGTTTCTCTTTGTTTTCAGGATTTGTGATACTTGCTGTAGGGTCTTACCTGTGCCGGTTGGTGTAGGCAGTTCCCAGGGTCCTTTGTGTAAGCGTGTCTGCTGTCTCCTTTACATGCTTTTCCACCTAGAAAGCTCCTTTTTTTTGCTGTGTTATGCTTGTGTGTGCCTTTGCCGAGTTTCTGCTGAATGCTACTTCTGTAAACCCTTTCAGTTTGCCCCTTTGACTACAAGAGACTTGACAGGTTTTAACTGTAAACATTCAGAGTAAGAACTCCACCAGCGCTGTAAAGCCTCTTCTCAAGAAATAGCAGGTAAGTATTCGATACTGTTCAGCATGTTACAGAAAAGCCATATAGGAAAAAACATGGTCACGGGATGCAACAGATCAGAAACAAAGCTGATTACTTTTTTTTTTTTCTGTAGAGTATTTTTGGATGTGAAGGATGGACTTCTCAGTGATTGCTATCAGAGATGTACAAAATGTGCTTTCAGCTATGCAGAAGAACTTGGAGTGCCCAATATGGTATGCCAGAATAATGTGAACTCTATATTAGTATAGTAAATGAGCCTTTTGTTTTTCTCTCTCTTTTTTTTCCTTTCTTTTCAAATGCTTTGTCGGTTCTATGGGTTATCAGAAAGCAAGAAGAATTGTATTTCAAGGCTAAGTATATTGATGTTTTGTAAGGCTCAAGTGAGAAAGTGTAAGGCAGAACCTGTATTTTGCTCTTATGTTCTAGTAAATTTTGCTTTTCTATTACAACCTAAATGTGTCAGTAGTCCTCTATCCAGTGAGGAAAAAAATGTAACTGATTGGATTAGAGTATTGTTTGTATGGATCTTTGTCCTTTGTCTCTAAAAGGTAAGAGAGGTCTGTAGTTCTTTAATGCAAACAAATGCTGAAATAGCATAGATTCTAATTAAAGCCTAGATACCTGGAATGTCTGGTAAGCTTTTGAAAGACTCTTGCTTCCATTGAACCAAACTGCTGAAATATTTTTTGTCTATGGTGGCAAATGTTTTTAAATCCTTACATTTTAAATCCATTTGGAAAGATTTTACTTTACTGCCATTGGAAAACCAAAATAAATTCTGTGTTGGTAATAACATCTATTACAAAGGCACAGAGCAGAAAGCATAGAAAGTCTGCAGCACTATGCAGAAAAAAAAACTTGCATCCAAACTTTTCTGAAGAGGCAACATGCTTTTTGCTGAGGTATAGCCATTGGATGGTTGGCTTGGTTATTCGTTGACTTAACAAACAATGTTACAAGAGCTAGACTAGAAACTGTTTCCTACATCTGCTGTTCTTTATTGCATGTGGAATTTGATGGAATAACGAAGTATCTCAGAAAGTGACTTTACACAGTCTGGTACTGCTGATTGATGGGAGGAAGCCGACTTCAACATGGAATGGAGATTTTCAATGTCCACTTTTTTTGCATTTGTGCAATAAAGATCACGGAAGTGTGTACTGTTTAGCTTAAATAGCAAGACAAGTTGTGAATGGCAGTTCAAAACCAGGGTTTTAATGCACCTCGCAGTTTTGTTGGTAATTATTAACTGGGCAGAAGGCTGTGAATATGGTGAGGTTGGGCCTGTCTCGCTTTATTTCCATATGTGACATCAAGGCATAAAGGTATAATCTTTCTTTTCTATTATGGCAAATTAAAATATTAAAACATCCAAAAATATGAATGAATGAGATTGGGGAATGAATAATGCATGTAAAAGTAATGCTGAGGCTGCTTTTGGCTCTTGGTGTATATTTTACTATAGGCACAAGTTAGACTGTTCTGCAATAATAGCGTTATATTTGTTTTATACTATACTATAGGCACAAGTTAGACTGTTCTGCAATAATAGCGTTTGTTTTGGCCGGTTTCGGCCAAGTTATGTTGTTGTGGCAGGGGTTGGGGGTACTCTATATAATCTATTTTACATACTGCTAGGTTGTAGACAGAACACAATCACAGAGAGGCTTCCTTATGTTGATACACAGTCTATGAAACTCATGAAACCTTTCTTATGTAACTGGTATATGCCTAAATTAGAGCAGTATTTTTTAAAATTATTGTTTGTTTATTTGTTTTTAGTATGTGTTCAAGGTAGATTATATTTTAAGGTGAGTTGAACAAATTAATTGGTTAGAGCTTTTCTGAAAGCCCTAATATCAAGTTAAATGTTAATTTTCACACTGTGCTAGACGGAATGGGTTTAGAATAGAAAACCAGGGGGGAAAAGGAATAACTTAAATATTTATTTGTGTTGACGCATTTGTGCATTTGGTTTATACAAACATAGTAAGAGTCCAGTGGGCTTCTGAACCCAACAGAACTACACTGTCCTTTACTCTTGTCACAGGAGGTCAGCATTGAAAAAGAAGACATTGGTGTTCTAACACCAAGTTTCCTGCCCTGCTGAACTGGCATTTCCAGAAAATGCTCTCTTCTTGCCAGAGGCAGACAAAGATTGTGAAGAGCTAGTAGATATGTATATTTCACATAATGACAGTATTTGTTACTGTACCTGGTTCTCAAATGAAAAATTGTCAAATGTGTCCTATTTTTCTTCTGGAAAAAGAAGACATTGGTGTTCTAACACCAAGTTTCCTGCCCTGCTGAACTGGCATTTCCAGAAAATGCTCTCTTCTTGCCAGAGGCAGACAAAGATTGTGAAGAGCTAGTAGATATGTATATTTCACATAATGACAGTATTTGTTACTGTACCTGGTTCTCAAATGAAAAATTGTCAAATGTGTCCTATTTTTCTTCTGGACCAAGATTTTTTTTTTTTTTTTTTTTTTTTTAAAGTTCAGAAAAGCCACTGTATTTCTGAATCTTATTTTGTTGCTTCTATTTTATATATAACTTCTGTGTTGTTGTTTTCCTTCATTTTTCTTTTTGTAGCTTGGATGTGGTAGAAGAGCCAGTTTCAACAAAATGTGATCACATATTCTGCAGGTAAGTTTGAAAACTTGCAATTGTGATGCTTAGTCAATCTGTTCTTATTCTGCATGTATACTTCTTTAGTGCTGATGGTGTATACTGTGTTTTGATAATTTAATGTGTAGCTATTTTAGGGGAAAAATCAATTCTGAATAAGAAATAACTGCAGTTTCACAGACGTGTCAAAGGGGATTGATTAATTCATCATGACACCAAAACAAGAATACAGGCATTCAACTTGATAATGAAGGATTTCTACTAAGTGATGCACGCCTAGGCTCAGTTTTAAAGAAAATAAAATTCTCCCTTTTGTTACCCTTGTGATTATTCTTTTTTTCTAGGTTCTGCATGTTCAAACTCCTCAGCAAAAAGAAAAAAGGTGTGATACAGTGTCCTCTCTGCAAGACTGAAGTTACCAAGAGGTAATGCATCTTTGCAAGTGGGCTTGAGGATGAGAAGTTTGAACTCTGAAGAAAAGTTAATCATTGTCTTAAAAATGTCTTAGCAGAAGACAAGGAAAAAAGGAAAGGTGGTTATTAAGTAAACTGTCAGTTTCTAAAGGAGTAATTCTTTAGTGCCTTACCTCAATATAAACTTTTTTCAAGTGATTGCAGGTGAAGACACCATTCTTAGCAAATGTTTGTGCTATCAAGTATAGACTGTATTATTGTTCAATCATTACAACTAGTTTCTCTGTCCTAAACCTACATGAGGAAAAATAGAAATTTTCACTTTGTGATAGTTTTAATTCCCGTAGTAATGGTTGTTTTGGGGAATTGTGATGTTCTTCCTTGGCAACAATTTCTCATTATCTCATCCTCCACTATGCAGAGTTACTCCTTTTTTTGTTCAGCCTAAATTCTAGGAGAACTATTAATAGTTTACCCACACATTTGTCTTAAAACAACTCATGTGGTGATGTTATTTCAGAAGTCTGAAAGAAAATTCCAGATTTAAGCAACTAATTGAAGGATTGTTGGAAACTATCCATGCATTTGAGCTTGACACTGGGGTAAAGTGTAAGTGTTGTGAATATATACCACCCCTTTTTTTAATTAGATTTTGACATTTGTATCATAATTATTTGCAGGGTATCTCATTTACTGTGCAGTACTCAATATGGAAAGAATTATCAAAAGTTTTTTCTTGGATGTGGAAGCATAAGTTCCATTAAGTTCCCAAGGTTTTCCTACAATAACCTCTTGAATAGTCTTAAGGGTTTTTACTGTGCGTTTGATGACTCCAACCAATCTTATTTTCAATTCCTGAAATATGGCTGAATGTGTATCAAATAATCTTTAATCTATAACTGTGTGGCACAGTCCTGCTCTTGATTATGCCCAACCTTGCAGATTTAATTTCTTAGACAGTCTTAGAGCCTGAATTAGCAAGAGCTGTAAAAGTGTATGTTAACTTGTCCCATTCAGATATATCCTTTTGGAATCCAAATTTATCCTTTCTAGTATTCAGTGCCTTGTAAAGAGTATTGGCAAGTCAGACGCATGCTGTTTTATATTTTGGGAAACAAGATGATGTTGGTGGTGGTGGTTTGTGGGTTTTGGTTTGGTTTTTTTTTTTCTTAGTATATTGTGCTATAAAAACTAGACTTTCTTTTCAAATTCTTTTCAACTTGTTCAGTAATTCTAAAATCACTAATAGATCCTGTTCTTGCTAGATTATCCATATAAGCAAAATTGGTTGGGAAAATTAGTTGGCAAGATCAAGATTTTACTTAATACTTGAAGAGTACTCATAAAGAACAATCAGACTAATAATTCAATCAGATTTCTCTCTGATAATTGTATTTTAGCTGTATATGTGCTAGTTGCATAGGGTCTATGCAAGGCTATTTTATTAATATATAATACCTGTTGTCATGCTCAGTGTAAGAAAATATTTTTGCTTTTTTTCCTATTGACATTTTTCAGTTTTAAACAGTCATCACTTTCCTAAAACATCCACAGAAGCCACTGCTGCTGAGTTCCTGTGTAAAGAAAGTTCTGTCATCCAAAGTAAGGGCTTCAGAAACAGGAAAAAAAGTGCTAAAGAAAATGGACAAGAAAACTGCAACTTGGTATTATTTTTTTCCCCCAATTTATTTTTGTGGATTATTTAGTGTTTTATTTGGAGTGTGTATACATGCATATACATAAATGAATGGAATAGGAGTTTTTGGTTTGCTTTCAGATTGCTGTTTGACTTGAATATTATTCCAAACAAGGACATCTAAATATTGTCTTCCTAACCTACTTTAAAAAGTTTGCATAAATGACCTGAACTTAAAGATAATATTGCCATAATATATTCTGTTACTGAAACTAGGGTTGAAAGCTTTTTTTGTACTGCTTGTTTAATGAGGCTGTCTAACTCTTGGTAGGCTTTTTACTTTTTTAGAGGCAAGACCATGAATATGTCTTAAGAATTCTTAAGACATTACCCAACTTAGGGTGATTGCTGTGTGTATGAGTTTGTTCATGGTACATTGTTTCTTGTCTCATCTGCTCGATGCTGAATAGAATGTTAAGTAAGATAAAATTGTTAATGATTTGAGCTGTTAAATGCATGATAATTGTTTCTATTAACACATTCAATTACTGATATCAGTATGATAAATTACATGTATTGGATTTTTGCATAGAGGCTGCCAATTTAAATACTTAGTTCATATGTATCAGCCCCCCCTGCTGTAGTTTAAATAATTACTACTAATTTTTTGAAAATAGCCTACTGTTATAAATAACTATCCCTTTCTATTCTTCTGTCAGCAGGAAGCTAATGTGGATACACAGCTTACAGATACCAGGGTCAAAAGGTGTCCTCTAAGAAACAAAACCCAGAAATGTGACTCTGAAAAAGGGATTTATATAGAGTTCGGTAAGATCTGTTGTAGATCCACACTGGTTGAGCTTATATATAATGCTTGGAAAGTAATAAAAGGTGATGAAGTTTAAAGTCTTATAAACACTAATTTCTCCTTAACACCCAAAATGAGAACAAAGGGACAAATCAAAGTTGGTAAATCAAAAGGGTTTTTACATAATTTATTATATTGCAGGAAATAATGCTGCTGTAGTAAACCTTTAAGGCTCAGTGTACAAGATCCAAAGAAGAGAAGATGCTTACAGATGTGAAAAAAGTTGCAGTTGTTATAACTAATGATAACTACTGTTTTCTAAAGAATATTAAGCCTTGTCACCAGTGCTTGAGGCTCTAGTTAATAACCGGAGATAACAATGAAATCTAGCTGAGAAAAGAATATTTCATTTCTTTCTATCCTAGCTTTTCAAAACTTCCTTTTTATCTGGTGCTGACTGCTGTGAGAAACAAGATAGATGCTGTGCATAGTTTATTTTCTCCCTGTTCCTTCAAGGAAAGAATTGCTCCTTTTAATAGAGAGCGTTCATTGCCTCTCTCTTATCCTTACTGCTTCTGCCAAGATCAATCAAGGGATCTGAGACGGAATTCAAATATATTGCTCTGACTTCCAGTTCAAAATTCTAAATACTAGCAGCTGTTTCATGTATAAATTTAGAAATTAGAAACTAACTCTTAGCTAATTAACTTTTAGTAGATCTCTGTTACCAGTCACTGTATTTAAACATAAGTTTATGCAGGAGCCGTGTAGATATTAATACATAGAAATAATTACAATTAGGCAAAATCCTGTACAATTGAACTTGATTTCATCTGATAAAAGTTGAAAGCATCTACCTCTAGAAAGAACTAAGCATGCATGCTTCTGTGATAATAAACACTGAGTCTGGCAAGTCATCTTTCTCTGAATCATTTCAACCAGAGTAACAGCCGATTTGTTTTTAGGCTCTGATTCATCTGAAGAGCTTTTTAAACAGGCAAGCAATGCTGGGTAAGTAAAGGTGATTAAGGAATTCATATTTTCTAAAGACAATAGTTCAGTATTCTCATTCCTATGTTTTAGTTCTTAGCATAGGACTGATAGAATTCTTCAAGCTGACAAGTGATTTTCAACTTCGAGGGCATCAGGGTAGAATGGGTAGCTGACTCCCATCAGTTTCTCATGTAATATGCTTTAAAGCTCTTTTCTGGGTAAGTAAAGGTGATTAAGGAATTCATATTTTCTAAAGACAATAGTTCAGTATTCTCATTCCTATGTTTTAGTTCTTAGCATAGGACTGATAGAATTCTTCAAGCTGACAAGTGATTTTCAACTTCGAGGGCATCAGGGTAGAATGGGTAGCTGACTCCCATCAGTTTCTCATGTAATATGCTTTAAAGCTCTTTTCTAAATGTTTTGTCTTACACAGACATTAGATCTTCAAGAGAAAAGCATATACTATGCTAGAAAGTAAAATGGGTAGCTGACTCCCATCAGTTTCTCATGTAATATGCTTTAAAGCTCTTTTCTAAATGTTTTGTTGCTTACACAGACATTAGATCTTCAAGAGAGAAGCATATACTATGCTTTAGAAAGTAAATGTAAAAGATCCCCTCCCACATTCCTGAATTTAAAAGACATAGTCTGAAACTCTGAAGGGATCTAGTTGTGGCAAGTGTCAATCATGAAGCCTGGCTTCTCCAAAAACTATTTCAGAGAGCAAAAAGGGAAAATTAAGTATCATCTTCTATTAAGTCTATTGTAGTTTTCTCAGTACTGAAAGTAGATTTTCTTTCCCAACAGGTTAGAAGACAAAGAAGCGCTTCAGGTTTCATCTCAAGAAAAGCTAGAAGAACTTAAGAGTGCTGAGAAGGGGAATGAATATTCTTGCAATACACAGCCTGACGAGCTGGGTGCTAAAGAAATAATTCTACCAAATGTCATAGGTGTGTTTGTTATTTTGGTGACAAAAATGATTAAGCTTGAAAGAAAGACCACAAGTTAACATTTTGATTTCGCATGATTAAATAGATATACTTGCAGTCTTGTATGTTGTAGTTTTGTTGATGCCTACAGCTAGTGACAGTATAATACGAGACTGTACCTGTAGACTAGATACTTAAAATGTGGATATTCTGTGCACAGGAACAGAAGGGAAAAAAGTAACTTGATCAAAGTGCAAAACTTACTCTATTCTACATAAGCCATATTATCCCTTATAATACAAGTTGAGAGCACTGTCTGGTAATTCATGTAAGAAGTTGGATGAACATACGTCATGTAATTTGATCTTTCTCTAGAGGGAGATTTATGCAGTGTAATATTCTGTTTTGGGGGGGAAATAAGAACAGTTCTTTTAAAACAAAGTAGCCATTAAGCTTGTCATTGTTCTTGTGTGTGTAAAATAGGGCTTAATAATTTATAATACCTATAAATCTTCAGGTGAAAGTGATTTCTCGAAGGAAGGCTCGAGCAAGAAAAGCATTCGGAGCATCACTGAATGTACCAAACCTGGCCAAGTGAATATGACTGAATACCAGAGTTCTCCTTTAAATGTTCTTGCTGTAGACGTACTCACAGAGCAGTGTGACAGAATAGGTAATGCCAGTGCCTTAAGGAATGGGGACACATCTATCTTTAAGAACACAGAAGAAATGGATGCGGAGCAAACTCGGTGCAATAGTAAAAGCAAAGAGTTTGACTTAAAAGATAGCTCAGAGAGCAGGCTGGATAAAAGCAAGGAAATAGATGATGTTGTACAAAGTGTGGAAACTGTGGAAATGTATGAACCTGAGAATGATTCTTTCCATGAAAAAGAACTTCCTCTAGAGAAGCTACTTCAGCCAGAGACACTTCACTGTGCTACCCTGAATCAAGTCTCGAGGAAGAGACTGAAGCGAAGCATTCAGAAAGTCAATGAATGGTTTTCAAAAAGCAACGAGATTCTGTCTTCCAGTTCTTCCCAGGATGATTCTGCTGGACCAGCTGATGATTCAGGTGAAGGAGATACATGTTTATCAGATAAAGATTCCTGTATTTCAGAAAAGACTGACCCTATGGTAGATTCCATGGAAATTGCAGTGGTTGAAGGAAACAAGAGATGGTCAAAACAAACAGCAGATAGCATCAAAGACAAAATATTTGGGAAAACATACAAGAGAGAGAGGAAGTCAAATCCCCCTACTATCTTGAAAGAGATTTTACCTACTACAAAAGAGGAAGATGTGGCTGCTGATAAGTGCTTGAATAATTCCAGCAAAGACAGACTAAAGCGAAAAAGGAAGACTGCCCGTGTCCTGCAACCTGAGGATTTCATCAAGAAAAAAGATACAGAAGAGGTGGATGGGTGCCCTCAAAGTGCTAACTGGTGCCTTGGAGATGCTGAAAAGAAAAGACGTGATGAAAGTTCTGCTGTTACTGAGAGTCACCTCTCTGAGAATAGAGAGGATAATACACTAGCAGAACTTGAGGAAGGAGGAGGATCCATATGGAAAAAAGCTACTGAAAAGGTGACTGGCAAGTACTGCGATGGGGAGCTAGAACTGAATAACTGTGATCAGAAAAGCACTAAAAAAAGAAGTTCTGCAGCAAAAAGATGCAGGCATTCTACTAGAACCATGTGTGCCCAACAGTTAGTAGTGGATAGAAACTCTGTTTCCCCTGATCCAGCTGAGCCACAGATTGATAGCTGTCCAAGCAGTGAAGAACCAAGGAAAGTTGATTCTGAGCAAAGACAAGTCAGGCGCAGCAGGAGGCTTCAGTTACTTTCTGAAGAAATGACAAAAGAAACAGGAAAAGGAGTAGTAATTAAGGGAGCAAGAAAGTATGACAGTGATCATGAAGGGTCTTTCTCTGGAGACCAAAGGAATGTGTTAGTTCACGCTTCTGAATGCAAAGACCTGTGTGAGCCCCAGGGTATGTTGAGTTACAAGCCACTCACTAATCTGAAGAGTGGTGATTTGAAAACAAATGAAACACAGATTAGTCTAAAGAATTTATCTGACACTGCAGAAAGTGGAAAAAGTCTCTTCGATCCTACATCTTCATGTCAGCGTTCAAATTGTAGTTCCATTGCACCTGATGTAGGTTCTCAAGAAGGTGAAATACTAGGTAGCCCTTTCCTCCTACAGTCTCCTTCAATGACTGTTGTGCAAACGGCTTCCCACCCCACTGGAGAGATGACTGAATCATGTACTACTTTTCCCCGGGACAGTGGACATGATACACAAAATGTTCCAGGGGACTTCAGAAGCGAAAAGTTGCCAATGGCTAAAAATGTTTTGGAATTGACCAAGGAAGCTGAAGATAGTGACTTGGACACACAGTATCTGCGAAATATATTTAGGCATTCAAAACGCCTATCATTTAGCCTTTATCCTACTCCCATGAAGGCGTGTGCAGTAGAAGATGCTGCTTCTGAAACTTTAAAGATATCATGTGCTGATCAGTTAGAAAATAAGCATAGCAAATATTTTAAAACAGAAAACTCACAAGAAGAGAAAACAACTGCTGAAAGCTTGAGTAGGGGTTGTGAGAAAGAGAAGCTTAAGGCCTATATATCTGCTTGTGTTAGTCCTGTGACTTGCTTTGTTGGCAACACTGAATGTATGCACACAGGGGAACATCAAGAAGATGTTTCACAGGTTGCAAATCAAGAGAATGTGACACCAATAGGAATGGGTACTGCTAGGACTGAAGACAAAAACAGATCACAAAAAGGAGAGCAGGGAAATGAAAAGACAGTGTCAACTGACATAGGGATAGAAAGCAAGTTGAGACAGAATCCAATAGAAAGTAATGGAAGCCAAAGTGATCAGAGTAATATAGAAGAGCACGTTTTCAAAAGAACTGATTTAAACACAGTTGATGAAATACGCTTCAGTTCAGAAAGGAATCAAGCAGGAAAGGCCAAAGTTGTTGATGGCAAAGGACTAATACTACATTTTCAGTCCAGATCAATGATTTGTTCTGCAACTTGTCAGCAAAGGCCTGCTGAATTCAGCTATGAAGTCACTGGAAAAAAAAGTGGCAAAAGAGAAAGAAAACACATAAAGGGGAATGAAGAACAAGCAACCCGAACTGCTAGCACAGGGATGCCTGAGTATTTAGTTACAGAGGCTCTAGAAGAACCTCTTAAAGGGAGTAGTGATTTTACAGGTTTGTCTGAAACCCCTGATGGCTTACTGTGCTCTGATGACGATATTGAAGAGAGCACCAGCTTTTCTGAAACTGATAGGAAAGAGAGATCTGCGGTGTTTGTAAAAAGAAGTGACAATGCCCTGGTAAAAGAACTACACAATAGAAATGTTGGTTCTAAGCCAAGATCTCGAGGTAATCAGAGAACTCGAAGAAGAGCACAGAAACTGCAATCTTCAGATGAAGAATCTAGCGAGGATGAAGATTTACCATGTTTTCAGACATTAATATTTGGCAAATCAGTAAGCACACCTTTGCAGATCAATAAACAAGTGACATCTTTGGTAGATTCTTCAGTAAGTCCCATCACATTGCCTCACAATGGAAGTCATGATGACAATAATATGCAGAAAATGCCTGAAGCTGCCCTAAGTAATGGGTGTGTTTCACCAAGCCAGGAGTCAGAATGCTCCGTCAACTTATTTTCTTCCCAGTCCAATGTGTCTGAAGCATCAGTTGATGGAGCACAAGAGCTGAAGAAAGCTTTAATACAAGTTTGTACATCCAAACAAGTGAGCAATGTGAATGAGAGTAAAGAAACTTTTCAAAGTTGTAACGGAGGGCTGAAGATAAGCAAAACTAACTTCAAAGATCAGTACCAGGAAGACCCAAACATGAGAGCAAACCTAGGTACAAACCAAGATTTTTATTTCTGCAGCTGTGTTTGTAATGTCATTGCACCTAGGTTTTTGGTGTTTGCATGGGAACTTTGTTCTGTATTTATGTGGTGCTTGCTCTTTTAAAGGAATGTATCAGCCCTAAACAATCAAACAAAAAACCCTCAGTGGTTTATTTCCTGAAAATTAAGTTCTCCTAGTATTATTTGTTCAGAGCAAAAATGAATAGATTGGGCACTAGAGGCTGGATTGAGTCTGTCTGATGTGAATTAATTTTTGAGTGAAATGTGAGCTCTCTTACTGCAATGTGATACTTGCATCTATCAGCAAAATTTCATAAAGCCTACCTAAGCTGTTTCACCAGATGAAATGTTTGTTGAAATTGGCTGTAGAATTCTGTAGTGCTTATTTTGACCTTTTTATGGCTTTCATAAATATTTAGGACTCTTTCATCACTATTGAAACGCTTTGAGTTCTATTTACTTTGCCACATGTGTGACATGGTATTCTTTGAAATGTTCACTTAAAGTAGATCTGTGCTTCTAACTTAAGTGTTTTCAAAATTTGTCTGAACTTTGGCTAAAAGGTCTGTGTGGTAAGAGATTATGGATAACGTTTGTTTGGGTGTTTTGTGGTTTTTTGGTGGTTTGTTTTTTTTTTTCCTTTCACTAACTCAGATTTTCTTCCACCTTCTTCAAGGTGAAGCATCTGGATATGACAGTGAAACAAGTAATGTAGAAGATTCATGTGGACTGTTCTCTCAGGGTGAAATCCTTACTACACAGGTAAGTGAGTTTATGCACTAAATTCTAAAAGTAGTTTGCATTCTAGGATATAAGCAAGTACATGAAAGCTGTGAAGTCAGTGTAGTGGAAAACTGCTTTCATCATAATTCTTTGTGTCGCTAGGTTCCAAGAGCATAATTAATGAAGAATTGTAGAACTGCTTCTATGCTACTGTTTGTCCAACTTTGCCTTCCATGGTAACATTACATGCTAGTGGCCATCACTTGTTATGTGGTATTGATTACAGTGCTTAATTGTGGGAGATGTTAGGTAATGAATCTCACACTTGACCACTGCTGGAAACCTCAGCTTCCTGTATTGAAAAGCTTCATTGATAGGAATATATAATGATTGGTGATAAGGATTGGATTTGCTACATTATGATATTTAGAAGCATGGAGACTTGCCATCTAAGGGTAAAGATTAAATCAAATCATTCCATATTAGAATATTATAGATATAAGGCCCAACAGGCAGTGTCCAATGAAAGGTGTGTCTAGCACAGTATGTTTTCTCTGCTATTAATTTCCTGATTACTGCTTAATGGCCTGACTGTATGTATTGGGTGATTGGTGTGGGGGTTTTTCGGTTGGGGGTTTTGGGGTTTTTTGTGTGTGTGTTTTGGTTTTTGGGTTTTGTTTTGTTTGATGGGTTTTTTTTTGTTTTTTGGTTGTTGGGGGTTTTTTTTGTGTTGGGGTTTTTTGTGGTGTGGTTTTTTGTTTTTTGTTTTTTTTCTCCTCTGTAACTTCAAGGTAGGTCTTATGCCAAATCTCTCTCTTCAGCATTAACAGCCTCATGGGTTTTAATGTATGTCAAAGAAGAATGAATTTCATTTTTGTGCTTTATGGGTGGTTTTTCTGTTTACTGCATCAGTGCAAAATGTGGTCAACTGGCAGGACATTGCTCCCTGATGTAGCTTCATTGATAGAGATTCTAGGATAAGCCTGGGTTGAATGGAATAGTGGCAGTATGGATTGGTGGGGACTTCTTTGGTTTGTTGTGTGGTGGGGGTTTTCTGTTTCGTTGGGGGTTTTTTGGTGATTCAGTAACAAGGAAGTTCCACACGGTGCCAGTGCTACAGCTACAAATGTAGTATTCAGTGCTGTGGAAACTCCTTTATCCTGTATGGTGAAGGTTCTAGGTTTTTAAAAGGATCCTTTGAAGCCCTGAGCTGCTCTTATGAGGGGGTGTATATGGCATGTTTTTAAGAGAGGGTATTGTAATTTTTGAGAGAGAAAGTAAGGAAGAGTAGGATGAAATATTTCATTCCTTTTAAACGGTCTTTGGGGCTTTCAGTAATGGTGGAAAGTGCAGTGGCTCAATACTTGGTGTTCATGATTAAATTTTAAATTAAGTGGCTAATGCAAACTAACGCAGTTGGGGCAAAATGACTTTAAAAGAAAACTCTGCAGAAGTTTGTGGGTTTTTTTTTTTCCCCAACTGATTAAACTGTGGTGAGCCATCTAAACTGAAATAATTTGAACTTCAAAATGACTGTGCAGTTGGTTGTTTTTTGTTTTTTGGGTTTTTTTTGTTTGGTTGGGGTTTTTTTGCTTTTGACTTAGCTTGTGTGCATTATTTGTTACAGTAAAAGCACCACAGTCACCTTTTGAACACATGGTAAAAACTAATTCAAAATAATTTTGCTGTTTCTAATTTTCAAGCATTTGTTAAAGAAATTAGTCTTACTGTTTAAAACTGAGTTTGCTAATGTTGGCACAATTGTGTATCCTTTGCAGCAGAAGAATGCTATGCAAAATAACCTAAAAAAACTTCAGCAAGAAATGGCTGTACTTGAAGCAGTGCTAAAGCAGCATGGAAGTCAGGACTGTGAATTTTTACCTATTTATAGGGAACTGCCACATTCCAGTAGTGAAGGAACACTTGGAATGGAACAAATGAGACAAGAAAGAGGTAAATAGCGATGAAAACCTTTCCCAGCTTTCTTACAGTTGTGTGACTATTACTAGTTCTTTTTTCCCCTCTAGCACAAATTATAGTGTTAATTTAAAATTGATATGTTAGCAGAATTTTACCTAAATTCAGCTGTTCAGTGAGACATATGTGTTTTATTTATAACTTAGGTACTACACTTAGTCTAAAAAACTCCTGTTACAGATCTGTGTGAGATTACATGATGTAATTGTATAAATGGTGTGAGTAGGCCTTGTGGCTTGGCAGTACTAATCCATGTTGCTGTTCTGTCAGTTCTAGTTACACTCTTGTTTTCTGTCACTGGAATGGGTAAGGGACTGGGAGAGTGGCTGAACACCCAAAAGGACTTGGCCTCTATTGTTGTGGTAGAAATTGTCCTTTAGCATATCAAGGAACAAGACAGAAATTAGGTTAGGTATGTATTGGCTGTCAAAAGTAGTACAATACAGGTCAGGCTGCTGATGGGCAAAGAAGAGGAGAATACCTATAGTGGTGTGTAAATCTCCTGAACAGGGCATGAACACAGAGTTCCTAGCTGGAAAGTGCACAAGGCAGTAAATAAATGGTGAAGAATACTTCAGTAATCGCCAAAGGCTTATTGTATATTGAGGATAAAGTGAGTTGCTGCCAGCTATGTAAGTGATGGTGAGAGGGCTTTATTTAAGGTTTTTCTTTAAGGCAAGACAGATACTGAGATTACTGTTCTGACAATCTATGTGCAACAGAGCATAGAGCATTCTTTGAACAAAGCCTACAGTAAGTCCAGATGTTCATTTTTGAACTTTTCAGTGTTCTAGAAAGGCACCCAATGCTGATTTCAAGATTTCCAAAGATGTAATGCTTATTGAACTCTTAGATAAATGGCACCAGTGCTTTATTATCCTACTTGCTGCTAAAAATTTATTTCTAATTCTGTGGTCTTAGTTCAGTCAGTTATCTTTATTTTCTGAGGGCAGCTACAATAACTTAACATCCTGGAATTCAAAGTTACTTAGTGTCTTACCATGCCTTTACTGTGTATGGTTTTCACTGTGGAGTCTTTTCTATCTAAATTCAAAGGCTTTCATCACTGCTGTAGGTGCTAGCCAAATATCACAAAACGATCTGTAGATTGCTTTTGATCTCCTGAATGATGGTGTTGTACAGTGTGAGGTATGAGACCTTTAGATTAACCTCTATCTTAAAAAAAAAAAAATACAACAAACATGAAATTGTTAGCCAATATGGTGCAGCTATACCAATGGGTCTTCTGCTTGTGTGTTAGTAAGTTAGTTTTTGTTGTCAGAGTGTCATCTGCATCAGGAAGCTCCTTCATGGAGAAAAGGGAGCTAAAACAGAAAAAGTGAAGAGGCTGAGCCTTTGAAAGGTACGCAGTGGTTTGTTCAATTCATTAAAAAATCTGAGGTAACAGCATCCTTCCAGTGGCTGCTGCTTTGATACTTGGATTCCTGACAGGAAAGTAGGGCCATTTATTGTGGAAGAAATTCGCTTTAATCCTGTCCTGGTTTCGGCAGGGATAGAGTTATTTTCCTTCCTAGTAGCTGGTACAGTGCTGTGTTTTGGATTTAGGGTGAGAACAAAGTTGATAATGCACCGATGTTTTAGTTGTTGCTAGGTAATGCTTACACTAGCCAAGGACTTTT
>NW_008794172.1:1192045-1197319 GCF_000699145.1 Aptenodytes forsteri | reverse complement strand
TCATTATTATTATTATTATTATTATTATTATTATTATTATCATTTTATTTCAATTATTAAACTGTTTTTATCTCAACCCATGAGTTTTTCTCACTTGTGCTCTTCCAATTCTCTTCCCCATCCCACAGGGTGGGGGGAGTGAGCGAGCGGCTGCGTGGTGCTCAGTTGCCAACTGAGGTTAAACCACGACAATCCTCTTCTGATTTTGTGTTACTGATTTAACAGCTGCACTGTGTTTTCAGCCTTCTATCTCATCTTTTGGACATCTTGAGCCGTTAAAACATTAACAGTGTATTTAACACTAAAAGACTGGTTACAATCCATACTTAGTTAACAGAGCTCGTTGAATTGCATGGCATTCAACCTTACTATGTTTGAGAATATTATTTCATAGAGAAGACTTTGAAATGTGATATTTCTAAGCCCAGTAGGCCAAATTGGTAAGATGACTATAAATAGACTGCTTGAAGATTAAGTCAGCAAATCAATGGTTAGTTTCCTTTGGATGGGAAAACTACTTAAAATAATTTCATTAATACAACGCATGTTTACATTGTTATGCTAGAATATGGATTTCTGACTCGTAAAAACTTAAACTGATTAGAGTTATTGATGGTTTGATAAAAATTACAGGCATCTTTAGCTATCAAATAAATGCCTCTCTAGTGCTTGTGAACAGATACGGTAATGTGTTGAGGGGATTCATAAACAAACTGCGCTAAATAGTGTAAATTTGCCTTTGGCCTATTTTATATCCTACTTTTTCCACCTAAGACATAACTGACATCTTAGTTTTGTAGATGATATAATATGTGAAATAAAATGTAGTTGTTAGCTGTGCTTCAAATGGCTTAGTATTTTGTGTAGACTTCTGTTCTGGGACACTTGCCTCTCTGAAGGGTATCTGGATTGAGATTTTAGAGAATGCTTGACTTCTTACCTGAAGAAACAATTAAGAACAGTTACTTTTATTTTGCTTGTTTAAGAATTATTTTTCTTTTTTAAAGGGGTAGAGTCAACCTCAGAAGGAAATTTTGAAAATCATAAATACAGCAGTTCAAAGGGATTTTCAGCCAATGATTTCCATGTTATGCCAAGTGATTCTCTCAACAGTAAAAGCAAAGAGTTAGAAAAAGAAAGGTAAATGTTTTGTTTTGTTCTGTTCTGTTTTGGGGTTTTTTTTGTCTTCTAATCTTGTATTAAAAAAAAAAAAAAGAAAAAATCTTGAAATAAATACCTCTCAGCTTTTGAGCAATTACAATAGCTTAGCTGTTGCTACATGGTTCTAATACTTAGAAGAGTAAAAAAGGTATTAAAACCAATTTCCTTCTCTCAAGGTCTCCAGAATTGTTGCTTCCATCTTCTAAATCCTGTTTGTTAAAGAGAACAGATTTGGAGAAAGGCCTTCAGTGTGACAGTGTTCTGAAGAGCAAAGCTCCTTCTGAAAAGGCAAAACCTGTGCAGGAAGCAGTGCAAGAATATAGTCAGTGTCAGCTTGAAGCAGGTAACATTTAAGAAGGATCCAACACATTTTGCTTTCTGCTTTTTTTCCTGCTTGTCCTGGTTTTGGCTGGGATAGAGTTAATTTTCTTCCTAGTAGCTGGTACAGTGCTGTGTTTTGGATTTAGGATGCGAATAATGTTAACACACTGATGTTTTAGTTGTTCCTGGGCAGTGCTTACACTAAGTCAAGGACTTTTCAGCTTCTCATAGTGCCCTGCCAGCGAGGAGGCTGGAGGTGCACAGGAAGCTCAGAGGGGGCACAGCCAGGACAGCTGACCTCAACTGGCCAAAGGGATATTCCATACCATATGACAACTGACTGGGCATTGGTCAGCAGGTGGTCAGCAATTGCATTGTGCATCGCTTGTTTTGTCTGTTCTTTTATCATTACTATTATTTTCCCTTCCTTTTCTGTCCTATTCAATTGTCTTTATCTCAACCCACGAGTTTTACCTCTTTTCCGACTCTCTCCCCCATCCCACTGGGGGGGGTGTGAGCGAACAGCTGTGTGGTGTTTAGCTGCCTGCCACGTTAAACCACAGCACTGCTTTTTTTATGTTTTTACATACCAGCACAATACAACTTTTTATTGTAAATCAAGGATTTTAATTTATATATTCCTGGTCAATTTAAAACGATGTTACTTCTTGTTTGGTTGGTTTTGTTTGGTAGCCCAGCTGTATCGCTGCCCATCAGGATGGGGTTGGACAACATTTTGACAGTAATGGGAGTTATTATCTGTCTCGCATATAAATTTATCCTTCTTGACAGATATGCTACTAAAAGTTTCACAGGTATTCTAGTGTCTCAGCTATAGATCAGGAAAAAGTAATGACAGAGGCAAAGGTGAAGTAATAAACAAATAAGGAGAGGAAGCGACTGCAGCATTTAAACTTAAAAGGTAGGGCAACAGCCTTCCACCATGACTACAAGAAGGATGAAATTGTTTCAAGGAGTAATTTCTCTTTTCCTTCAGAAAACGCACATGAGCAGAAATCTGGAACCAGGCTAAACAGTGCATCTGTCTTATCAAATCTCTCTGGAAATGTGACCAGGAATCTAAATAGCTCTTCCTCCTCTGTAAGGCTTCTTAACCCTCGAACTGCAGAAGCAACAAATAGTTCTGTTATAGCTCAGAATGCTAATAAAAGCTGTGCTCAAGAATGTAAATCGAAGAGAAGTGTGTGTTTTCCTATATCTGTTCCGCACAATGCCGCTGGGAAAGAAAATGCTACAAGTCCAGTTGTGACTAACAGGAAAGAAATGTCAATTGTGGCATCAGGTCTGAATCAAAGTGAACATGTAAGTATATTTCAGAAGTTTTAGAGATCACGTGTTAATCGTTCCTGATTACCACTGTAGTCCTCAACATAGAGACATCTAAGTATAGTGGAAGCTAATCTTACAGGAATTGCAGATCAGTAATACAGCAACTCAAGTCAAACTTTTTCACTCCTAAAAGTATGAAGAATGCTGCCTGTAAATGGCACTATTAAGCCTAGTGAAGTTTGAACTTTTTAAATGACTGCCTACTGTCTAGGGGAAAACCACATTATTCCAAAGCAAGAGGACTTTATTTCTAGAAAGCCCTGGTGCTTGGGGGGGAGGGGGTTGTTTGGTTTTTTGGTTCCCTTCATGTTCTCAGATGCTGCTTCTTTACTCAAATTCAGATCCATAGTGAGGATTTCTATAATTAATCAATTCTGAATTGCTAATAAACTTGTTTCTACAATTCATTTCCAGGAGCATATGGCTTTTGGTTTATAAACTACTTACCGAGAGCTCTTCTTTACTTTAGCCTGTTGAATGGTGCCAAAATTATTGACTTTTAAGGAAATGTACATGCTGTGTGCCAACACAAATAAAACCGTTACTTTAAAGTAACTATCTTCTTATGTTATACTCCTATAAACTGGAGTTGTTGGGTATTTTTAATCTGTTTTGCTAGTTATTAATTTTCTTAACTACTTTTCAGTTGGTGGTCCAGAAGTTTGCAAGAAAAACTGAGAGCACTTTATCTAATCACATTACTGAAGGAACAACCCATGTCATAATGAAAACAGGTTTGTTGGGAGCTATGTGAGCAAATCCTCTATTTATACACCATATAGAATTTTAACTCTAGGCTAACCAACAAGCAGACAGTTCAGCAATAAATTTGAATAAGTTTGAGGGGAAGGTATTAATTGTTTTCTTCTCTATCATAATTCTTTTGTTTAAACTTGGGAATCTTTCTTATTCTATTTCACAGAATCAGAGTGAGGGTATGTTTTGTTTCCTTGTGTGGTTTGAAGTTAGTGTTACTTAATTATTTTTCTTTCTCCAACTGTTTGGTCACAATTTTCAGGTGTTTACAGCATGTTAACATGAAGTAGTTCAGAACCAACCAAAAAGAAAGCAAGATAGTTCCTAAAGAAATGGGATACAAACATTCTGGAAATAAGATGCTATTTTGGTTTCCTAATTCATTGCAGGGATTATAAATGCTGTTTCATTCTAAATTTTGGAAAGAAACCTTATCTTTAATAGAAAACTGGAAGTGGGACTTAACTGTATGTGTAACTGATGGTAGTTGATAGTGAAGGTGTGCTTGTACAGGAACAAAGCAGCCCTACCATTTCATCATAACTATTATCCACGTGCTTAATTAAGGTATTTAAATTAGGTTTTGCTCTTTGGTAGAGCTCAAGAATCCCATTATTAAAAGCTTCAAGGAACTTTATAGAAACTTCAGTAAAATACTACAGTTTCAAATTTGACAAATGTATTCTGAAACAGATAGCATTATATTGACTTCAGGAAAGCATAACGTTCATCAGTAACATTAAGTTACTATATCGCTGTGTGTAGGCACAGGTTATATTTAAGCTCTCTACTGAACCTACCACTAGCTTTTAACCAACATTTTCTTAAAAAGCAAAGTATTTTGAGCCAAATCTGGGTGTGGGTATGCTATATACTGTGCTTGCATTTTGCTTCATAGAAGCACTTCTAGCTGGCTCATATTTGGATACAATCTATCACATCAGCCTTTCTTGCTTGTGAAAACCAACATAGAAAAGGAGCCAGAAAATCCTGTTACTTCAAATCTATGGACTCCATTTTTGCCTTTTTCTTCAGGAAGTGTATCACAGACACCATGACCATATGTTTTTGGAGAGGTAGATTGTTCCGTCTTCATACAAAATAACAGATAGGATAAACTGCCTTCTGAAGTTGTGCCTGTTCTGGTAGAGTAGAAGACTATCTTAAATGGCTAGTCATCTAAAAGTTTATGCCAGCATTAGGCACTGAGTCCTACTGTTAGCATCCTCTGTCTTGACTAGTATTCATGCTTTTTCTTGCTTCTTATCTTTACTGAATAACTAAAAAAGCGTTCAGAAGTTGTACATGTAGTTAGTTTCTGCTCATTTCCTTCAGTTTAGTAGAATCAGGACAGTAGAATTTTGGAAGCTTTCTATAGATGGTCTTGATATTTTGCTGCTGCACTTAGCAAAAAACTTTTGCTTTTAGGTACAAATAACGCCAGCTGTTCTTGGTTTTTGGTGGTTTTTTTTCACTAATGGCAAAACTGAAAGAGATCTTATTCTTGTTTGCTCTGCAGATAAGGAGCTGGTGTGTGAACGGACACTGAAGTACTTTCTGGGTATTGCAGGAAGAAAATGGGTAGTTAGTTATCGGTGTAAGTACAATTTGTTTTGGAGCTAAATGGTCTCTGCCCTTCTACCACAAATGTACTCTTCACTTGTTCCAGTTAAAAAAAAAAAAAAA
>NW_008794172.1:1128180-1192029 GCF_000699145.1 Aptenodytes forsteri | reverse complement strand
AAAAAAAAAATGCATCTCTTCATGTCTTGGCATCTGATGTTTTGCAGAGTTTCTTCTAAATACTTTAAAATAAATAAAAAAACAAACAAACAAAACAAAACCAAACAAACAGCAACATCAAGCTTCTTTCTCTTCTGAATACTTTTCCTGCTTTCAAATAACCACATTGGATTGCTCGCTACCCTGACAAAAGCCTTTCCTCCCTCTTAATTTAAATCTTTGAGATGCATGGCATCAGTTAGTGCAAAATTACTATTATTTATAAAAGGTAAAAAAATTATTTAAGTTCTTTCAGGCATCATACAGTATTCAGTTTCCCTTAGTACAAATACCTTCTGTTTAATATAGCAATGAAGTTAGACTATTGGCAGTGGAAGGACAATTTTGCTGGATAAAATGACTTGTCCTGTTCTGATCTTTTTATTTAGGGGTAATTCAGTCTTTTAAAGAAGGAAGGATACTGGATGAGGTAGGTCTTTTATCTTAAGACTGAAATGTCAAATGTGTAAGCAATGCTGTTACATTGATAGACCTATTAGTAGCCTCAGATACTGTCTAAACATTTAATATATGGAAATTTGGCTCTGAAAACTGGGATTCTAGTCTTACCAAATGCTAGGACCGAAAGCCACGCTTAAGCTATATGTATTCATTGTTATTGAAGACATAATGGGTCCCTGTTATTTTTTTGGAACAGATTATAGGCACTTTTTTTTATAAGTGTTCCTACTGATGTTGATGGATTACAGCATAGAGGAAAAGATCTGTTGTCTGCTTAAGGAAATAATGTCAGAACATAGCTATATACATAGTTTTGTTTTGTTTTTATACTTTAGAAACTCGTTCCAGCATTTATTACCTTTCCTAGTAGAAATGGCTTATTTGATACGATCCTGATTTAGGTGGATTTTTGTATTCCCAGGTAGTACTTGGATTTTCATTCTCTAGTACAGATTTCTGGATAATGTCATGTTAGTGACACAGTACGGATTTCATATATCTAATGAGCAGAAATGCCCACTTTCTGGTGTGAAATCCATATGCCCTTTTGTCAAGCCAAGGGTGAAGAAGAAAAATCTTAGTCCCAAAAAGGCCCTAGGAAGGGTTATTAAAGGCCCTCCTGTGCTTGGGGTGAAAGGGGGAAGTTGCTACAGAACTTACTGGGAATGCTAGAATATGGGACAGCTGTTAACATTGTCACACACTCTCACATTGCTTTAAGCAAGGAGAAGAGCCTCCAATTACAATGAAAACCAATTTTTTTTTTTTTTCAAGTAAACTGGAAATAATGCAGCTGCTCTTCATAATCTAGTAGCAGGTTAGACTGCATGGAAGTTTTGGAGAAGTTTCAAGAAAGTATTGGAGAAGTGGGAGTTTGAGTCAGATGTAGGCCTGAAATTATCAAATGCAGCACTGTATTTGTTATTAATCTATATACTAAGTGAATGCCTTGAAATAAAATAGATGTTGAAGATCTAGAGGTTATGTACTGATGTCTCATTTGATAGAAATTAATTTTTACTGATGGAAGTTAATTATAGTCTTGGAGTGTGCCCCTTTTACACAGTTTGCTAGACTACTATACGGTTTGACTATAATTTGTTTCTTTAAAAATTGTCTGATGCTGCAGGGGTTTCATTACTGCTCTCCATCATTTTTCTTCAAAAGCCTTTTAATTAATTTTCTGCACACACCTAATTGTAAGGTTTCCAGTTCTGAAATCTGACAACTTCTTCCTGTTCTGATCCAGAATTCTGACCAGCAAAGTGTTCTCGGTCTCTAATTTCTGATTGCTTGTTTATGGTATGTTCCAGGAGAACTTTGAAGTTAGAGGAGATGTAATCAACGGAAGAAACCACCAAGGTCCTAAGAGGGCTAGACAGTCTCTGACTGAAAAGGTATGAGCACATCAGGGAGGAAAATCCTGTCCTGCTGTGACTGTTTCAGATATGTGGCTATGCTAGCTGAATATCTGGAATGTCTTCCAATTTCTCTGCTGTTCTGTATATACAGAGTTGTACAAATTAAGCATTTTTATACATGAAAGGTGAGCTCTGTCAGCAGCAGTGCAGATATGCTCTGTCAGCAGCAGTGCAGATATGCTCAAGTGACTCACTACGCTTAGAGTGAATGCTGTCTTTTTATAACATCAGTATAGGATAGCACAGGGTTGGGGGTTTTTGATGATGATGTTCTGTTTTGTAGGTTACGAAGAGCTTCAGATATACTTTGTGAAACAGCGATAGCTTGTTAACCAGTCCTAGAAGTGCAGTGAAACCAGCATATTAAGTATTGTCCTTTAAAGATGCCATATGTACTCTGTTAACATGTTCCTTGTTTTTTCAGATCTTTAAAGACTTTGAGATCTGTTGCTATGGACCTTTCACTGATATGACTACAGGTGTGTCATTTTAGTGCAATTAAATGAACTCTAGGATAAAAAAATATTTGGAGGGGGATTGTGTGCATTCATCAGAGTTTTACATTTGACCTCTCCTTCGATACTCTTGTACCTCTTTTACTCTGAAAGTTTCAAAATACCTACATGAGGTATAGTGTAGGTAAAGAACTTTCTCCAGTTCTATCTCCAGATAGAATGGAAATGGTGTTCTCTGCTATTTGGACGTCCTCAGAGAACTGCTCTGGCAATTTTGCTGCATTTCCAAACAAGCCTTTTATCTAGTTTATCTCTGATTCTCTAGCAATGAAGGAAAAGCAGTAATATCATGCTGTCTGGTAATTGGTTTAGATGCTGTTGAACACTTGTATTTGAGCATTTTTTTCTTCTGTCTTAGTAAACAGTTCCTAAGTATTGTTTTTCTAGCAGTTGACACATCCTCAGTGTAATCTTCTCTCTAGCAGCAGATGTTAAAAGTGAAACAGACAACAAAGCCAGGAGTTTATATATAAAGAAAAAGCTGGGCAGGATAGCTTCTTTTTGTTAGTTTAAAATTAAATAAAGTATTGTAGATGTTTTCAAAATTTAAGCTAGAATTTTTCTATTTAAAATATTTGTACCTCTCTTCCCATTTTTGTAGCTTATTCAGCAGGTACTTTCTGACTTGTCCAATATAACTTCATTTTTGACTGGAGAAATATCCTCACATCTCTTGACATTTACAATCATTACTACAGAGGATGCAGTGCTTTCACCTGCTGCAGTGATCATCAATTATGGCTCTTATACTTGAGAGACTTACTTATCTTCACTATCAATTCAACAAATTGGTGGAAATTAAATACTTTGGCTACTTTTGTTAATGAGATAATCACAGTTCCAAATTCTGATTTTTAATTTTAATTTCATGTCTTATATCCTTATGATAAGAGGAAATAAATTGTTAGTGACTTTCTCTTTAAGTTTTGGGCATGTGGTGTTTTGCTTTTTCAGGGTTTTTTGTTTTGTTTAGTCCTGACTAGAGGGTGAGTTGATGTTCCTCAGCAGGCTAGAAAGTGAAAGGACTTATTCTCTACTAAGGCTTTTACATTTCTTTCAAATGGTGATAGTTTATATCTTGGAACAAACACATGAGGGCTTAGGGAATAGTATCAGTTTCAACATGATAAAAACATCGAAGTAATAGACTGTTTATCTGATATCTTCAGAACATCTAGAATGGATGGTGGAGCTTTGTGGTGCCTCTGTAGTGAAGCAACTTCATCTGTTCACACACAAGACAGTAAGTATTAATGAATGTTACACTTAACACAGTGAACGGTCTATAGTTATGTAATACACAACATGTTGAAAGATTACATGGGCTTGTCAAAGACTAACATACCTGTATGCACCAGAGAGAACTGTCTGCGCAGTAATGATGCCAAACTGGCATGGCAACAGTTCTTGTGTTCTAGGCCCTGGCCACTCTCTATTAGAAGACAGGCTAACTTGTAGTGGAAAAGTGATCAGAGTACTCTATGTAGGCCAGATAGCTAATCTCTCTTGAAATCAGCACTGAGCCTCACTTCCCAGCACAAAAAGCCTTTAGTGCCTTAACTTAGTCACAGCATTCCTGGAGAGAGATCACAGAAAAATCTTAGAACTAATGTCTTTCTCTCTCTATTACCACTTCTTAAAGTCCTCTCTGAAGTGATGCACTGAAGCAGAGTTAGCCCAGTTATCACTCTCTGCAGTAGGTGTGAGAGTGATTTAATGACAGACAGATAACAGTAACATTTTTATTTTCTTATCTTGAAATCCTAGAATTCTACTGCTGTCGTGGTTGTGCAGCCAGATGCGTGGATGGAAAACATGGATTATAAAGGTAAAATGACTCACTGTCATGGACTGTTTTATGATACACACTGAATGTCTTTATCACCTCAGTCCTTTTAATAGTTAAATATCAGAGAGGTTTGTAGAGGAATCAAAGTAAAATCCTACTGCATCTAGAGATGAAGGTATGTCTTGGAAGAAAAATCTGAAAGGACAAGGTATATTATCTCAAGAATCAGCAATAGAGTCTTAAAAGATAGTCTGGCAGGCAAATCCTATTCTTGGCTCAGTTGCCCTGCATATCATCAGCTTTACGGAAACTTTTCTGATTGGAGATGGTTTCCAAAAGGTGGGGAAGCATGCCCCATGGAGGACTAGTAAGATCTAGGAGAAAGCTTCAGATGAGACAAGATTCTCTTGGTCTGGAAAGAATATCTAGCTACGAAGTGTTAACTGATATAGCTTTGCCTTTTTTTTCTTTTTTTTATCAAAATGCTCCAGAGAAACCATGAGACTTTGAAAGTGCAAGTGTTCCAGACTAACTTACTTTTAAATGAGAGTGGGAGTTATGGGATGAATGGGAGCTAGTTAGGCTACAGTGGAGTTCAACAAAAAAATTGAGCAGGAGGATGATGTAAAAACAACAGCTGTTTCCATGGCACTGGGAAAATGAGAAAATAAAGAAAAAGATCCTGAAACAGTGAAGAACAGTCTGGGAGCACTTCAGTAATTTTCTGTTGCTTCTCTCTTAATGAGACTCATTGCTTGTCACATACTCAGTATGTCTGAGCAGACAGGAACTGAGGCTCTGTCACCGAGGTCTTAAATTAAAAGATAACAAGGACTGCACTCTTTGCTTTTAGTGTTTATTCCATGGTGTTCAAAACTTCCTGCCTGACCATTTGCCAGACAGCTATTCTTTTTGGAGCTGCAATATTACCTGCATTGTTAAAAGGAGTAGTAGTGCCACATCACTGTTTTTAGACTCTTGTTTTTTTATCAAGGCCTTTAAAATGTTAAAGCAAATAGCTTAATCTGAAAGACATCAGTAAGCTCACCTTAGGCTTGCTCTGACTCATTGATAATAGCTTTATCGTTTGTGTCTTTGTCTTACAGCAATCCAGCAAAAGAACAATGTTGCCATGGTGACTCGAGAGTGGGTATTAGACAGTGTTGCTTGCTATGAGTGCCAGGAGTTCGATGCTTACCTTGTGTCCTAAGGGTGATCTGCAGTTCTTTTTCCCTTGCTCAGAAATTCTCATCAGTGCTGATATTTTGGTAATTATTTTAAGGACTGGGAATTTTTAAGTCACTTATGCAGAGGTTATGTGCATGTAGTGTTCTTGTTCAGAGTAAAATAACTACATTTTTATTAACAATAAAGTTACTTAAACAACATTGCCATATAAAGATGGAATTACCTGCTATTCTTTAACATTTCTAATTTCAAAATAGTCCATTAAAATTAATGTAAAACAAATTTTAAAAGTTAGAAAATTTAGAACACGGCCTCCTTGGAGAAATGGTGATGTATTATTTACCATTGCAGCCAGTTCCTGTTTATATACTTGAGGACATTTTGGAGGCAGTAATTTACAAGAGTAATTGGGCTCAGGGCTTGAATTAAAACATACTTGCACTCCCGAGTAACCTCCATATTTTCATTTTGCATAAATACATACCCTAAATAAGGGTGTATACCAATACAATGGAATATTATTTTGTGATTACTAATGCATCAGCCTTATCTTAGGCCATGGATTACAGTTGTGTTGAAAACTATACAAACAGCTTTCCTGTTGTATATAAAAGTGCCAACTTGTCCTAACCAGGAAAATCATCCACAAGTACCGCCCCTGAAAAGCCAATACTTGATTCTCAATGTAAATCAATCCTTAAAACCACAAGCCTATACCAGTGTTGTGTCAGTCTTATTTCTGAGAAGTGTAAGTGGCACCTATGAAGAGATAATAAACAGATGCACTTTAGTATCCCAGTGACCTATAATAAGCCCTATAAGAATCTGCTTCTAATAGTCCCTGCCTGCAAAATGAGACTGCAAAGAAAATAAATTGCTTTTTATGGAAGAAAATGTTGCTTCTTTCTGTTGCCAAGCAATTCAACTTCATAAATAATTTTGTACTTTCAGAGCGGAAAGAGAACCTGTTTTCATAAAGTTGTTTTAAAAAAAAAAAATGTAGCTAAGTTCAGAGAATTGTTTGGTGCTCAGATGCTGCTAGGTTGTCTTGGAAAGTTATAGAAAGTATGTTTATAAATATTGGAATGCTCAAAGGAAATAAAATTATTTTGGCAAGTATTTTACTTAATTGTTTAGCTCTTCTGTGAAACAGTCACTCAGTCTCTGCATTGAGGCATATATGAAAAAAAGTATCTGAAGCCCAGCCTCCTGGAATGGGGGAAGGGAGTGGAGACTTGGAGGAGGTCAAAAATGTAAATTAGAATCTCAGAGCTGGAATCAGAATTGTAATTTCCATCAACCTGAGGAGCAAACGTGTTACCAAGTGTCTTGCAGTTGCCAAGTGGAAGCAAATGTAGTCTAACTAGGCATTGCTACTGGTTGTGGAAGTGCTGAAGCATTTGCTCAGTTGACATACATTACTGTTTTCTTCTATGTGACAATATTTCATAACTATCGAGGCTGTTCAACACATCCTCACTTTCAGACTGTGCTCCTCTTATCTCTAGAGCCCACATTGTTTGGTTTTTTTTTTATAATCTACATTTCAAAAGATAGCTGGGGGAGACGACTAAATGCTGCCTGTTAGATGCGAGTAAAAGGCCAAGCAAGACTGTTTTGCATCTGCCACTGTGAAATTGTCCCTCAGATCTTGACACAAAGGTTGTCGTTTCTAGCAGGTAAGGTACTAGCTCCGGCTAGATAACTGTCTTTAGGAATGAGACCTGTGATAGTGCCCTTCTTCCCTGGAGGTGACTACACTAGATCTGTGGAAACTCTGTTTCTAATAAAGTAAGTATAATCGATGAACTTCTGTAGTAATCTGCATCTCATTTAAGATTTGAATGAAATGAAATGGTTTGAATAAACAGATAGCTAGATAAAGGAAAGATATGCTTCCAGAGAAGTAAGACAGTTTAAGGGGAGCTGACATGGCCTCCATCATGGAATCCATATTGACTAGTCTGACTTCCATCTTCAGTAATAAAGCCCCATCACTTGGAGCTTCACAGCCACCATATGGGTTGGAAATGCCATTTTATACATGAGGATCAAGCTGCATTTCCTCCCTGTTTGCTCATATGCAAGAGCAGCTTGCTTTATGACACTTCCCAGGGTAGGAAGCCTCTGAGGCGAGTGCATATGAGACATAGCTAGGCCATACTGTGCCATACTGTGCCTAGCCTGTAATTACCTGAGGACAAGGAGTAGCAGAATCAAACATCATTAAAGAACTAGACATCTAGTTAAAGGGGCTGCATACAAACTGTCCTAGTAATTGGCCTGCGCCTTGAATGCTATTCACTAGGATGAGGGAAGAAACAAAGGAAAGGCTGGTGCTTGCTGTAGGTTTGCCTGAGGCTTTGCCATCAGGTAAATACTATATTTGTAATTAAAACTGTTCTGCTTTTGTAATTTAACAGGAGCTTTTCTCGATGCAGCTGCATCAGGGTCAACTTCCAAGAAACTTGAGCTCTGCTGTTCAGTGTACATACCTCCTCCCATGGTCCCAGCTGCAGGGGGAATCTATTGGACACAGAGCTTTGACCCAGGCTTTCTGGTCAGTACTTTCTTGACATTGTGTTCAGGCTATGTTTTCTCTGAATCAGTAGGAGCCAGTGCATCAGAGTAATGTTTTACTGTATGGAAGTTTTCAAAACTACATGGGGGGGCTGGAGCAATTGACTTCTTTCCTTCCCCTTTTCTCTAGGCTATTAGATGCTAACTAATTCCTAATGCAAAGGAGAGGAATTTACTACTTTTGGGGAACAAAGTTCATCCTGTGCTAATGAGAGCTAACCTTGCACTGGGGCAGTAACAGGCTGGCTTTGTCTCGCAGCCACTGCACTAGCATTGTTGCAGCCCATCAGTTTTTTCCCCTTAAGGTGTTGTTGAGAATCCTTAGCGTCTGATTCTCGGTGATACATTTTGCCTGATGCCTGGCTATGCCATGCACGGTTTCTGTGGAGCCTTCAGCTATGTAGAGTAGGAATCACAGCTGTAGCACCAGGCAGGCTCATCAAAAACATTTAGCCTGGATCTTGTCTACTGTAGCATCTGAGATCAGGCACAGCCCAAAGCCTCAGGCCCTGCAGGGGTGTTCTGGGGCTCTGTTCCTGCCTTTTCACCAGCACAAATGAGTTGAAGTATTTCTGTGAGCCTGCCTTATCTCACCAGAGAAACTGTTAACAAGCCATGGAGGGGCAGAAGCTGTCCAGGGCTTTTTTTCTAATATATGGGAATGAATTCCTGGTTAAAATTCATGTATGTTAATTAGGTATAGCTTTGTCTTGCATCGTTATCAGCTATGCTGATGTGAAGGCCAGCAGAGAGCAAGCAGCCTGTTACCAATTCAGACTGTCCTTTACATTTTGCTGCTAGGCAGCATGGAGTTATGCATTAACAGAGCCCACTCAGGTTACATTAATGTTGCTGGAATAAATGTGTAATTGCTGTTTGCTTCATAGCTATTGTGGAGCCTGCAGACTGAAGCAACGGGGAGAGGTTTGTGGACTGTAGGGGGTAATTAAGCATCAAAGTAAAAATATTACTCAATAGTTAAAAGCCCTTTGCATTCGGCAATACTGAATTTTCACGTAGGATTCTACTGCTTCTCAAAGGGAGTTTCTGGTCCTTAAGAGAACAAAACAGCAGACTTTCTCCTGGAACATGGTGCAGCATATCTGTATCTAAAACGTTTGTGCAGTGCCTCTGATGCCTTTCTCCTTGCTATACCAGGTGCTTCCTGCATAAGGGGGTGAGAATGAACCATATTGTCACTCCTCTTTTTCCCTCCTTGGTCTAGTTCCTTGCTCAGAACTCTTTAACATGCAAGAGTCTGGGGCCACCACAGCTGCTGCTGCTGATATTGGAATACCTGCATGGCATGCATGTTGAAGACTGATATGCTGTAAGAGTCCATATGCTAGAAATTCCAGCTGGGTGTGTTTAGCCTGGAGAAGGCTAAAGCAGTAGGGGGTGGGGTATAATTGAGAATCCCCTTTAATACAGCTGCCAAATTATGTCAGTTTTTACTATGTGAACATGCAGGATGGTGCCAGCACACTGCTTTTTCCACCTCTGACTCTGCAGCCTGATTTGTAGACTCGTCATTACACAGGTAGGGTAATTGGTGTTGGTGGTGGCTGTTTGCTGGGGAACACCCTTTACATTCCTGATAGGTTATGGATGGCAGCTTCTGCTCAAAAAGGAGGTGAAGGGAGGCTTGCTCTCTGATACAATGTAGAGATTTTAAATGCATCTACTAGCAGAGCCTTGTAGTCATTATGCATCGTAAATTAGCTTCTTTGAGGCTTGCTTGAAAAGAATATTAAAGTGGCAAATCCATTTAACATATGTAGGAGGCAAAGGAAGGAGAAGACAGCAGCTGGGGTTCCCACAGCAGGCTCTATTCTGACTGGGCTGTACAGAGATCTCCCTTGTTCTTTCCTGCTCGGGGTTTTAGATGGGGGGGGAGCTCTTTAGCCTGCACTCCCCCTGCCCTGCCACTTCACTTTGTCATTATTGTTTGCAAAGGGACTTTAAAAGTGCATCTTTAACTTATTGGCACTCCAACTTGCCTACCTCCTTCCCTCAAAGGAGCGGTAGCTCCCTGCTTATGGGACTGATGGCAGAATTTTTTTGGGGGGGGGGTGTTAGTGTGGCACAGGGCTTCCAGAAGGGAAAGTTGGATGCCAGTGGGGCTGCAGTGTTGTCTGGCTAGGGTCCTTCTCTACACAGCGCCACAGCAGAGCAAAGATTCATGAGACTTCACTGATTTATAGAGAGCACCTGAGCCTTTTCTACACTGAAACTGGTGCAAGCTGACTAAAGGACTGTGGGGTCTGGCAAGCATGTTGTGCTGGCACTGCCTAGATTACAAGGGTCAGTCATACAGCAATCACATTAAATGGTGGATCTCAAAACACTACAGATATGATTGATTCTACTCTCCTGTTCTCCTTCTGCTTGAGGCTGGGTATTACTGCCCCTACTTTATGAGTTGTTTCTGGTCCTAGGTAGATCAGAAGTATTTTTGTGTACAGGCTGGAGGCATCCCAGCCCTAGACAGTGTCTGTTTGCCAGACCAACTGCTCCTTCCCTGTGAAAGGAGACTGACAACAGCTTGATTGTGGCTTGGGATGGTAGGGATTTGTTCAACAAAGGTATCTTTTGCAACAGTTTTATTCTGCTGCCTTAGACTGGCTTTTCTGTGGGTGCCTAAAATTTGAAATAGTGTTCCTTTTGATTTCTGTAAAGTTGTACGTCGGTACCTGACCTATTAATACTGCTGATAAGCAACAATGACTACATGTATAGCTTTTTGCTGAAGTAGTTTACTCTTTAAAATCCTCCCTCTGCATTTGGATCCATACACAAAGTTATTTCCTTGCAGATCTGAAGCCATTTATAAGAGAGCAGCTTATTCATGGATGCAATTAGAACACTTGTCTGACTCATTACTAGAGTTAATGGTAAATCAAAGAAATATTCAGTACGTTCCTATAATTATTCTTGGTGATTTGCTGGATTGTTTTCATCTTGGGTCTGGTGTCAGTTTTATTTTGCTGATATTACGAATAAAAACCTTGTGCATGATCTATAATGATCCATCTTGGTAGAAAATACCCCATGAATTCATCTGGTTCACAGGACAGATGATGCGAGCTGAGGCTAAGCAGTAAAGGTAAGGGCTTTGTCCTCCTCTCCCTATGTTGTTCTGGGTGTTTGCTGGCTCTCCTTTAGAATCTTAACTATGATCCTGAGACTGCAAAAGGACTGTTCAGACTCTCCAGCTTTTGTGCAGGGATTCTTTAGCGCAAGTTGCACTATGCGCCTTTCTTCGCTGAAGATGTATGTTAAGCGTTTGGTTTGGATCAAAGTGGAGTCTGCTGAAGAAGATGAATTTGATATAATGTTAATAGTTTGGAGTATAGGTAATAGCTTTTCTTGAACAGGCAGTAAGAACAGACACCTTTCCAGAAAAGAGGTGAGAAGGGCCCTTCTGAAGGGATTTCAAGACTTGGGCTTATGGAATCAATGCAGCACTTTCAGAAAGGTGGGGGAATGTGTGCAGGGGCTACCTGCAGGCTAAGGCCGGAAGGCGTGGAGGCCAGGTGCAGAGTACAGGCTCTGTTCTTCTGGGGTGGCAGAGGCAGTCAGAGACTGTTCTGCAGGTCAGAGGTGGGTTCATAAGGTGCCATGTTGGACTAATATAAGAATGCCTGCACATTAGGTCTTTGCTTTAACAAGTCATTCCCCCGTGAAGCACAGCAGTGCGTTTTCTAAAAGTCAAGAAATCTTGACTTCTCTGGTGGCAGTGTGACTGTATCCTGTAAAAGGTGCTGGAGCAAAGCGAAACTGTGGATTGTCACTTGTGCTGCCCATCTGATTCTAGGGCCACTGCAATAGATAAAACAGCCAACACAAAGAAGGCTGATCGATACTCAACCACCTCTCCCAGAAGAAATGGTCTGAGTTTAGGAGTCACTTAAGGAAAGCAGAGAAGCAGTTGGTGCTGACAGTCCTTCCAGGCATTTGTGTATGAACTAATCTCTTCATCCTGTCCTGGGTAGGAATAACAGACTGTCTCTTGCTTTGCCTTTGTCTCCAAAGCATGGAGACAGTCCATCTTCAGTCGCAGCTAGCTGCCAGGTAGCAGCAAGACGAGGGCTGAAGATGTTTGGGTTTTGGTTTTTTTTTTTATGCCTTGCAGTCTATGAAAGGGCCAGGATCTGAGACAGGTAGTTTTAGCCTTGGACCAGCGTATTACCAGGAGGTTACAGAATAGAGGAGGGTGGTACAGTTGCTCTTAAGTCATACACATTAGACTCTGAACTCATTCTTATCTATGCAGGTTCATCTCTTATTTGAAAGGATGTGCTATTTGTTATGTGCCTACCAGCAGCTTATAAGCCTTAGCTTAGACTTGAAAAGCATCAATTCTTGTTTGCTTGTTTCTTTGATATAAAGAGCACTTCTGCAAAGCAGTTCCCTGTTCTGCTGTGGAGCAAAGACATTCACAGCTCATCAGGCTCTGAGCCTTTAATGTTGAGAATGCTGGAATGATGGTATTTGGCAGGCAACAGGTACTTATCTTCACAGGCACATGAGGGAGGGCAGATTCTGCAGGCTGTGACTTATTCATGTGTTGAGTGCTGCTGCTGCAACATTTAATTTAAAAAAAAAAAAACAACCAACTTTCAGGAGATGATGTACTGTTGTCGTGGTTTAACCCCAGCTGGCAACTAAGCACGACACAGCTGCTCGCTCATTCCCCCCCCAGTGGGATGAGGGAGAGAATCGGAAAGGTAAAAGTGAGAAAACTCATGGGTTGAGATAAAGACAGTTTAATAGGTAAAGCAAAAGCCCCGTGTACAAGCAAAGCAAAACAAGAAATTCATTCACTGCTTCCCATCGGCAGGCAGGTGTTCAGCCATCTCCAGGAAAGCAGGGCTCCATCGCGCCTAACAGTGACTTGGGAAGACAAATGCCATCATGCCAAACGTCCTCCCTTTCCTTCTTCTTCCCCCAGCTTCATATGCTGAGCACAACGCCATATGGTGTGGAATATCCCTTTGGTCAGTTGGGGTCAGCTGTCCCAGCTGTGTCCCCTCCCAGCTTCTTGTGCCCCCCCCAGCCTGCTCGCTGGTGGCGTGGAGTGAGAAGTAGAAAAGGCCTTGATTCTGTGTAAGAACCACTCAGCAGCAACCAAAACATGCCTGTATTATCAACACTGTTCTCAGCACAAATCCAAAACATAGCCCCATACCATTTACTATAAAGAAAATTAATTCTATGCCAGCCAAAACCAGCACAACTGTAAAGTTCAGATTTTTAGCAGAACACAGTCTTTTTCCCTAAAGCAGGATGCAGAGCAATCATACCTTCATGTACCTGGTCAAATCAGTAGCCAGGTTCTCCCTTCTACATTGTTTGCTGCCAGGCCTCCTAAATAACTATAGTACATAGCCCTTAGAGAGGTAGGAGATCTGAATGCAACTCAAGATAGGCATCTGGCTGGACATGGACTTTTGATGTTAAGGCGATATGCCACCTGCCTGCAGAGGAACAATTCCAGTACTGAAGTTGCTGTTGGAAGTCAAAAGGTCACAGGAGAAACTTGCTGGGATATTTTTTTTTTTTTTTAAATGAGCTGCAAGTCTGGTTATTGCAGGCTTTGAAATGAAGTACTTAGTTGTACAAAGTTTTGACAAGTTCTTTCTGTGAAAAGCAACCTTTGGTCTGACTCCTTCCCCCCCCCCTTCCCCGATCAGTACCCAATTCCTGGATGAAATGCATGAAAGAAAGGCTATGCTCAGTTGGACCAAGCTGTACAGTGAAACAGTTCTTTCCTTCCAGTTCCCTGTGGGGATGGTACCCTACAACATGAGAGCTGGCTTCTCTGTATCTGCTGAACAGTGCTACTGTCCATCAAAAAAATTGTTCAGGTGCACAGCTAATTCTTCTGACTCTCTGGAGTGCTAGCTGTCCTGGCTCATTGTGCCTACCATGCAAGGGTTCATGTTTCCATCAGACAGGATGGGCATGTAGCTAGTACACTCGTGCTCATTACTGTCCTTTCTGTTTCTGTCTAGTGACAATCCATGCAGCAAACAGATTCCTGGATGCTATGGCTTTATCAGCTAATGAAATCTGAGACTGTGTCTGTTTGGGCATCTCCCGAGCAACCTCTAAATTCTCTTCCCTGGAAACCAAAATGTCCAGAAATATTAATGCTGCATCATTACCAAAGAGTTTCCATGCATGCATCTTGCAGATGTGTGCAGTGCAATTACCTGTGTTCACATGTATGTGCTGAGTGTTTCCAAGCTAGCTGATGAAGACACATCTGCAAACAGGCTCACAACATCAGTGCCCTGTCCTAAAGATGGGGAGAATTGCCCTAGCTGGATTTGGGTGGAGGCTGTGACTGGTTTATCTGTGGGCTTTGTTCTAGCAGCCTGTTGAAGATTTGAAGGGGTGGTACTGAACTTAGAGCAAATGAAGTGCTTCAGTCAGGGCTACGCTGTAGTGGGTCTGTGTTAGGCTGGGAAGTTGGACGTGTCACACTGTGCCAGGTTTTACTGAGCAGAAAACCCTCATGAGTTGAATGGCAAGCCAAAGACAGAAAAGCTATAAGCATGTGGCTGTGTCCTGCTAATGAATCCTGCTGAAATGCAGTTTGTAAGCTAGATAAAAGCACTATTTCAGCTCAAGCTGGTGTTAGTGCACAACACTGTACTGTACGCTTGCTACTTGGAGCTAACTCCTTTGTGTAGTGCAGGGTTGCCAACAACATTAGCTGTGTTAGGTCTGGCTTAGCTCTTCCAGCCAAGCCAGGTTATGGGAGCCCATTTGGTGGAGAGGTGCAGGACAGGAAGAAACCCTGAAGTAAGATTGAGCCTTCTCCTGAAGCTGGCTGAGATACTTTTCAAGCATTTACCAGGCAAGATTTGACAAAGGGCAGACTGATCCAATGTGAATGCAGTGAATCAGGGCAGCTATTTATACTATTCCTGCAGGGATGCTGGGTCAACCATTTCCCACGAGCTCTTAATTCTTTTGTTCGCTTTCTCCCATTCCCAAGAACCTCTCCAGAAACTTTCTTAGGAGGTGTGCGGAGGCTTCCCCCTCTGCTTGCACTCTCACACATTTTTCATTCCTGGCTTGGAGGATTTTTTGATGCACTGAGGCTCTATTTCTTAAGTAATCTCTCGGGGGAAATCATCAGTACTGGTGAGAGAAATGCCTCAGACCTGTTCAGGATTAGACAAACATAGATCAAAAGCTTATACCTTAGAGGAAGAAGAGTTGGTGCCCAAAGCCTCACCATCGACCAAATACTGACAGACTGTCACTGTAGCTAGAACTGAGTGTGTGTGAGGGACATCTTCAAAGAATTTTCTATAACCTGTTTCTCAGCTGGTGATTGTGATTATTTGTCATGGCAGGGAAATAGAGCCTTTACTTGGATTGGAGGGCTTTAACATAAAGGGAACTCCAAAGGCTGATGGTGTTCTTGTCCCTCTGTTCAAAGCATCAGGTCTGGCCTGCCTTCTTGATGCTGGTCTGGGGAACTAAGTTCCTATGTCTAGTGCACCCAATTCTATAGCCTATTAGGATGCCCTTTTTCCTCACCAGGCTTTTGCTCTAGATTAGCAGATGAAGGAAAGCTATTTTCCATTGTCCCAGGAAGAAAACCCAGTATTGAGTCCCTATAAAGGATGCAGACTTCAGACTGTTCAGTGTATCATATAGAGTTCTGTACCCGTTCCTTGAGAACTGCTGAGCACAGAAATACGAATTTTAATTTTTAAATTATTAATTATTAATTAATTTTATTTTTCATACGGTCAGTGAATTGTAGAGAGGTTTGTGTGGTGTGTCCTGCAGTTAATACCCCTCTTGAGAGTTGCAGAGGAGGGGGAAAGAAGGCTGAATTGTCTCTACCCTTAGCCAAGCAACCAGACATGCATCTGTGCAAGTGTGTGCTGGTAATACTAATCAAAGAACTGCTGGCAGAACCCTGCCCAGAGAACTCTGTTTTACTGTAGCAGCTCATTATTTTGCTGATCACCATGCAGTTTTCTAAAAACCACTGACCCCTTCCTAATCTTAATTTGACTCTGGCTACCAGGCTACAGGGGTTGCAGTTTCCTCTGCCAGAGTCCCATAGCAAGTACAATGCTTTCTGCTGTTGTAAATGAAAACCAAGCAGCTGAGAATCTGGCTAGATGTGGGGAAAGTGTACAAGGGTAAACAAGTAAAGACATGGACTTACACCTGACCTACAGAGCATTTCTTTAAATCTCCACAATTATGGAGTGTTATTAACAAAAACAGCTGTAAAAAGCCAAGGCTAAGCCACAGTGCTGGAAATAACCATACAGAGAGGCACAGTGTAATTTTCTCATACCTCCATCAGATAAAATCTGTGGAAACCAACACCTGTACATGAACTGTCTCTAATTGATCCTGTAAATGGAGGTAGAAGGCTGGAAAAGGCCTGGAACCATCTCAGCGCTATGACTGGGAGATGTGTGAACTTTTCTCTTGCAACAACATGTCCTGGACATACTTCTTGGCCTTGACTCCAAGCAGAAACTGTTCAATGGGCTTGTGACAGGAGGGAAATGTGCTCCTGAGTGAAATGAGAGCTGGTTTTCCTAAGGGACAGAGTCTTGCCAACTGTTTAAAAAGGTTTTCCTTTCCCTGAAACATCCAAAACTCATCATAAAGCTCATAACTCTATAAGAACAACGTACAGAGTAGTTCAACCTAGAGCTAACTGCTGGGAGCAACTGGGACAAAGGCGCTGCTGGAGCAGCGGTGGACATGCCTGATGAGGTGCTGGGGACATCTCTGTTGCAGACCACAGCATGGTGTAGAGGTGCATAAGTGGGCCTGGAGGAAAAGGTAACTGCAGCCCGGTTCAATAGCCTGCAGGATTGACAGAGCCCCAGGTATGTACAGACCCTTGCCAAACTAAAGCTAATGATTACCCTGAGGCCAGAGGCTGTGTCGTTTCTCCTCTCCTTCAGGGAGCACTGCTGCAAGGGGCTATGGCAGTGTTACAGCAGAGGTCAGGAGGACTGTTTTGGGCAGCATGCTTGAAGCCCAGTCCTGCTGCTTTCACTTGGGCAAGACTTCTCTTGGAAAGACTCCCACAGCTGTATTGCAAAGAGGGCTAGAGACTACTCTAGCCCGCTGGTAATAGTCATAACATATCCATGCAAGACTGTAGCTACCAGGCAGTGGGAGCCACTCTTCAGTTTCGGTTACAATTTCAAAGCAACATGCCAGGCTTGTTCTACTACCTAGATATTAACAAGCTGACTCAAAAAGAAGGAGGAAGCTTCATCTGTGTCTTGCATATCATTATCATTCCTATTTGACTGCCTTTGTGCCTCCCCTTCCCACCTTTCTGTGGAGATAAATCAAAGGCCAAGAACATATTCATGCAGCACAGGCAATAGCAAGAGACTTGAGGAGGAGGTTCTGTTTATGGAGCCTCCTCAGGCCAGGGCCTGGCATGCTGTTACCTGTCAGAATATACATGTTTAATTACCTGCATTAATATTCAGGCCATGAAGTCATCAGCATTTGTATTTATTCATTTATATAAATGGAACAAGCTTTCCAGAGCACTGCTGCTGACAGCACGTTCCCTCAAGGCCCTTCCTGAGAGAAGCATTTGCCATTTTGCATACATACATTTCAATTAATTACAATGGGTTGATTGATTAAATGAAAAAAGATGATTAATTAAATGACAGTTGTAGAAATCAGCTGAGGTCAGAGTAAACACATGGAAAAGACAAGTGGTTCACTTGCAGTTTGATTTTTCGCCTCAGATCAATGGTTCTCTGTCATTTCTTAGATACAGGGGTTTTGAGCACTTTATTGGAACAGTGCATTGATAAAACAGAAGAAAGAACTTTATGACAGAGGCAGACACTGTTCACTGAAAAACAAAGCAGCACTATTGCCAGGAACCCCAGTGTCTACATTATCTATTTGCCATGACTGTGAAAGGTTAATGGTACTGGTTAGAGCTGAGAACAATGCTAGAATCTTACATTCATCTTTTCCCATCCCTGCACATGCACAAATTGCAGCCCCACCCTGCAATACTGACACTGCTTCAGTCTTGCTTCCAATTGCTCTGCTGCAGTGTTATACCAGCCTGTCTCTGCATGCATCTCTTGACAGGCTGCCTTTCTCCCCACGGCACCTCCTGGTGCTCTAATCCTGGTCTTCCTCTGAGCACAAAATAGGTGAAACCAGTCCTGTGCTTAATATCTGATTCAGTAATAGATGGAGAACGTTGCTGAGGTAGGGATAGGATCATCTAAAGGGTATGTGCAGCCTAGTAGAGTTTTCTGAGGGTCCAACCTTTCAGTAATGTATATTTAAAAAAAAAAAAAATTCAAAAAAGCAATGGTCTATGTACTTACAAACCCAGCCTGGACTCATGTCAAATTCCTCCTGGAAATTAGTTTGTCCTCCAGTGTGCCAAAATGTGGGGATTGCTCCAGGTTGCTTTACTGCCCTTGGCCTTTTGTCCAGAACACCAAGATTGCTGTAAAGTTAGCTAGCAAATGCCACGTGATCCTTGGGCCACGCGAGACATGAGTGAAGCGGGTAAACCACACCCAGGGAGTGCACAAAACCACACAGGACCTGAGAGTTCAGATAATGCTCCAAGTATTGCTGAGACTCGAGAAACACAGAGTTGTTCCTTCTCTTATCTCCTTCCAATCTATGAAGCTGTGTGCTAAGATCAAAGGGCTTTTCACTAGAAAAAGATAACTATTGGAGGGTGTCTGCAGAAGATCTCAGGGGACCAGATCAGTGTGTCTAAACTCAAAGGCAGAATTTGGTTACCCCAGTACCAGATGTCATCTACCAGCCCTGTTGCAGTGGCCTGTACTAAAGTATGTAATGATGCTTGGTGCCTGGAGTAAACCCGAGTATGGTATTTTCATTGAGTTTGCCCAGCCAAGGCCATAAGAAAGGAAAATAGACTCCCAAAAGGCTGCTCCAGTGGACCTAGGTTCTAGCATACAAATTGGAGCTGGGGGCAGGGGGGGGAGGAAGAGGTGCTGAATCAGCAGAGGGACAGGGCAAAGGACTCATAAGGATACCAGTTCCTTAGCATCAGGAAACATGTTTTAATTCTACAGTCACACTGTTAGGATTGGCTAGAGGAAGCTCTTGCCTCTTCCTAAGACCCTGTAATCCTTCCCTTGGCATCTATCTTAAGAGTTATAGAAATCGGATGTTAAAGACCTCTTGTATCTTCCAGTCTATCTATCTGTCAATGCAGGATTGTTCCCAGTAGCCTGACAACAAGGTGACTTGTTGCCTTTGACTGCGGTGGGAGGTAGTATGTTTTAGAACTTTGGCATCTGGTTCCCCACACCCTCTGCTCTGATACCTGGCAAGTCTGCACTCAACATTTTACAATTTATAACTGTGTAATAAACCCATAATATGCCATACAGTATTTTCCATATATCTGCATGTCAGACTTGATTCTATCCTTAAGTTAGACTGATGTGGAGCTGCAAAAGTGACCCCAGTTTTGACAGGTGAAGAAAGATACAGCAGTCCAGAGAAGAGCCTGAGGGATGGGATTGAAGCAGGGTGGGGTGGGGTGGCTGGATCCCCCTCACTGTGGGAAGCTGGGCATAAGCAGAGGCTAACAACAGCATGCGGATCCATCATCCAGTAGCACCTAGTACATGGGATCCCAAAGTGGGAGAGAAGCAGCACCTGTTCTACAAATGTGTGATGTGAGAGGAATGTGAACTGCAGTTAAAAGAGGGAGTCTTCCGCTCAGTGGTGTGTTCTTGCTCAGCACATGAGATCTGACTGGATTCAAGTGGTCAGGTGGCCTTGTGAATGGAAGGAGTGCCTGGGACCAGTAGGTTTGATGTTTTCCATCTTTTAGAGGGACTGGACTTCATTAGGTAGGAGGAGGAAAACCCAAGCCACTCAGAAATCTACATGTATAGGAAAGTTTGTTTTTTACATATTCCATTGGGATTTTTCAGGGCAACCAGCAGTAAATGTTACAAAACTAAGTATGAAACTGCCCTTCGTTCCCTACACTCACCCAACCAGGGTGGCACCTATGTTTCCACAAGTTGGTTTGACCTGTTGACTAGCTAGATTCTTCTCTCCAGCTCCCTCTGTTGCTCAGGGATAATAAACTATTTTGCAGTTCTAGCTCCAAAATGAAAATACCTCTTCAGTGGGGGAAAAACAAACAAACACCTTAGCAGAGAAGGATTCAAGCCTATTCAACACAATCTACCTTTCCCATCTTAAGAGGACTGACTGATCATTGTCAGGATAATTTTGGAAAAGTAATCAGTAGAAAGTCCATCACTGATAAGCTTTGCTTATTTATTACTAAAGCACCAGGGGTTTCCAGGGAAAGGGGTCTCATTCTGACAACAGCTACAGGAGAGACAAATAATTAAGGGGCAAAAAAGAAGCACAACAGGAGCACTGAAATCACGACAGCTGCTGGAGATGGTGACTTTGGCAAAGTTTGCAGAATCGTCTTACTGTAGGAAAGCTAAGGCAACAGCCCCACCATTCCCATGGATGGCAGCTGGCTTGGTATCTCTGTACTTGTCACTTTCCACAAGCAGAAAGCACTGGCTGTCAAGGATAAAGGCAGTGAAAACCACCCCAGCACTCAAAGAACCCATGAAATGAATTGTAAGAGTGGGAACTTCAGCAATGCCCATCTTTGCCTGCAGAGCTTTCCTACCACTAGAATGGAATAGAAACATTTTCTTTCTGACAGAGAATTTGGCATTTTTAATGTAAATGTCAAATTACTGCTGGCTAATTAGAGACCTTAACCCCAGAATTAAGTCTTAGGGTAGGCTGGGTGGAAAGGTAAAAGCCCAGCTTGAGAAGCTGCATAATGAGCAAACATTAACTATCAGGCACAAACCTAGAGGAAGCAGAGGGCGGTGTGAGCATGTCTGATAATCTCACAGATAAATATATGGGTAGACACATTAATATGTACGTAAACACTATTCTGTTCAGTATACTCAGTAATTATCTCAGGGATCACCTAATCTATGTCAGAATTCTCTTTGATTTAGCTCACTTCCAAGCTACCGTATAAAAACAATCAGCATGTTATTCCTGATTGTCAGATCCAATACCAGATCTCTTGGTTTAATGAATTACAGGCAACTCTGAGACTGTGCTCTCTACTTACTGAAGGTAGACACGCAAGTGTGTCTACACATTCAAGAACCATCTGTGCTGCCGGTGAGTATAACAGGTACAAGAAAAGGCATTAGCCCTACCTATTGCTAGGGATTTCAAATAGGCTGCTACATGCAGACAAGACTTGCATGGTACTGCTGAATGTACCAGGTGTACCCAAGTGGATCATACAAGCTGTGAGTAAAATGAGATTAGTCTTGTGAACAGCACGATTCCCTGGGACACTATTCAGGTTGTTATACCACTCTTCACTGTTATCTGTGGGTACTTTCCAAAGGTCTCAGGCAAGTTCCTGAGAATTTATCTCATGCTGAAACCAGCTTTACCCTTTTGGGGGGAGCACTTTTCTTCAATTGTGTAAAAAAAAAAAAAAAAAAAAAATCAGTTTTGTTTCTAATTCTTATGCCAATTCTTCTTTTGACCCTGAATGCATCCTTATGTGCTTCCATTCGCACTTGTAAGGCATGGAAAATGGTATTTCCTGACCTTTAGGGTGGTTTGTAAGGATAAATTAATGGTTTTGCAATGGTCAGCAGCAGGGGCCACTGACACCTGTGAATAAATTCAGTGATTTGGATACATTCAGGAGGAAGCTGCCTATTTATCAGCAGAAAGCGCTAGGTGTTTTCCAGTTCATGGGATTTCTGCAGCCCTCTGCTCTCTCCTTGTTCCAGCAGCTCCTCCCTCAAATGCTCCAGTGCTATTCTTTATGCCACCGTTATAGTTAATGCTGACTAGTGATGCAGAGGAGTACATACTGGCTTAATGATGTAAAAAAAAAAAAAAAAAATAAAAAAAAAAAAAAAAAAAAATCAGTTTTGTTTCTAATTCTTATGCCAATTCTTCTTTTGACCCTGAATGCATCCTTATGTGCTTCCATTCGCACTTGTAAGGCATGGAAAATGGTATTTCCTGACCTTTAGGGTGGTTTGTAAGGATAAATTAATGGTTTTGCAATGGTCAGCAGCAGGGGCCACTGACACCTGTGAATAAATTCAGTGATTTGGATACATTCAGGAGGAAGCTGCCTATTTATCAGCAGAAAGCGCTAGGTGTTTTCCAGTTCATGGGATTTCTGCAGCCCTCTGCTCTCTCCTTGTTCCAGCAGCTCCTCCCTCAAATGCTCCAGTGCTATTCTTTATGCCACCGTTATAGTTAATGCTGACTAGTGATGCAGAGGAGTACATACTGGCTTAATGATGTCAGATATGTTCATTATCACCCAACTGGCTATAAGGCTGATTACAAAGACCTAGGATTTTAATTTCCTTAAAGCCCACTTGGCCACACCAGGAACTGAAGAAGGTTCCTCATGTAGACATTTAATGAGTTAAACCACTTCTGACAGCAATTACACAGAATCTCATACTTATATTCCTTCTTCAGATGAGGACCAAGGTCAAATCTGTAATTAAAGCTTATCAGGGAGCCCATATGAGTGGGATGCAGAGGGAGGCCTGCCTTCAGTTATATTTTCTTGCATTTTGACCAAGGCACGCTATTGATATGTAATACACTTGGAAACTGCTAAAAAGGCTGTTCTGTTATGAACTAAAGAGAGAAAGCAAACAAATCACAGGCAAATAATTCTGGGTCCTCAGTCTGTGATTTTTGCTGTTTGACCACTACTGCATATACTTTGCTGTGCTAATCAACAATAATAAATATTCACCTCTGAATCGATAACATGTTTTCAGAAGCACACCTCGCAATGCAGAAAGGGTACTTTGTGCTCTGCTGATCAGCTCACGCTTGCTCTGCATTACACCATCATCTTGCTGCAGCAAGTTAACATCTCTATGCAGCTATCTCCAAAATGTAGTTATCTCCTCTTCAATACATGAAAACGAAGAAGGCACACTTCTGCAATAGCAGCAAAGGTAGACTGGCTGTATTCAAATAGGGTCTGAATTACATTTGTATTACAGCTCTCCTGTAGAAAAACAAAGGCTCAGATGGGCTATAGATGTGGGTTTATGTCAGAGCGGTGTAAGCAGGAATTAGCATATGTAAGAATGAAGTCTTTGGGTTTTCCATTTCTCATTCTTGTCATCTCCTTGTTAGAAACAGTGGCAGCTAATACATTAATGTATCAAACTGAGGCCAGGATGAGTAACATGAGGATTTTAAATCAAAATATCTGGAGGAAATGATGTAGTAAGTTTTTTTTCCCTGACCCTTTGGACTCTCGAAACAGGATTTAGTAGAATGAGAAAAATATGCTTCAACACAGGATATTACACTGTTGGTTGTCATTACAAAATTGTCTCATGAGGATTTTTTCAGAGGTTCAAAGTAGTTTTTAGGTGTATATTGCTAAAATTATTAAGAAATACTGTGATTTTAGTGCTGAGTGACACTAGGCATGATAGAACATTTTTTTTTTTCATTCTGAAGGGAAAACAAAGTAAAAACAGAACTCAAGTCAGGTATTTTGAGGTTTGCTTAGAATTTCTGGTACATTTGACAAACTTATTTTCCTGAGAATATCTCATTGTTCTGTGAACAATTTTTAATCTGTTAATTTCTGGAGTTTCTGGGGCATGATAACATTCCAGTAACCCAAATCAAAGCTGAAGCAGTGGAGGTCAGAGTTGTAAGGTCACAGTTATTAAGAAGTCTGGCACAGGCTTCTCTCTGAGAATGCTGAAACTCTGTCATTCTGGTAACAGACTTGTGGGCTGCTAGAAAGTCCTTTCATCACTAATAACTCATAGCAGTGCCTGCAGTGAAAGACAGACTAGGATCGTTTGGTTTTCCAAGACTCACAGGCTCAGTGATGACACCCAACTGTTTCATTCTGTGGTTAGACTCTTTCCTAGATAGCAAAAGGGCTGTGCCCACCTCTATACCCATCTACACTGTCCTGCTCCATCTGAAATTACTGCCAGTAATTTAACTGCTCCTGAGCTTTCAGTAACAGAGCTGCACTGAGTTTATCCCCAGGAAATTGTGGGAACGGGCAGGAACAGGCTCCTTCAGATGCTCAGTTCAGGCTGTGTCATGGTGGGGCTGTCAGGGGACTCCTGGTACTGTTGTTAAAGAAGATGCTGAACTCAGTGAGCATGAATAAGCTATTTGTTAAAGAATAAACAACCTATGGACTGAGAAGGTATAGGATTAACCTAATAGCCACTGCTGAAGTTAGCAGAGACCAGACCTTGCCATGCGATACTGTCTTTGCATTCCTGTGCCATGGTGAGTGAGTTGAGCAAGGAGACAGCAATTCAGCAATGCTCTGTGTCACATACTGCTTGAGAAAATAATTTCAATATCCTTGCTTCCCTTCCATTCCTCATCACAGGCTGACTGACACTAATGGAAAATATTCATCGATCCACATGGGATGTTATTGATGGTCCACTGGCGAGAGAGGTGTTTCATACGCCCTCTCTCTACAGGTATCCAGCTTGTTGAATAATTTGCTTGGAGTATGTTGAGAAATGCCAATGAAATATAAACTGGGAGACTGACAGGGAGGCAATGTCATGCCTCAGCTGTTTTCCACTTGTGTGAGGAAGACTGAACATGCACGCTTGGTACAAAGGTCTGCATCAGTGCCACTCTGTGGAATGTGACTTAGGTCTATTTGTCTTTGGATGGAGATGGAAACCCTGTGAGAGAGGATGTGGTTATTTGTGCACTGCGGGTACACATGCCGTTAATGTTTTGCTTGGATCTGATCAAAAAAGTCTGGACAAAAGTAAAAAGTATTTCCAGTTTGGGAATGACATTTAATTCCTGCCTGTAAATATGGGACAATGGAGACATATTTTCTTGGAGGGAAAAGAGAATGGCTTGTTAGTTGTTCGGTGCCCTGACTGTTTGAATTACGTTACGAGAAGATCAGGACCTCAGGCAGAGTTAAACCTCGGCAAGTGTTCCCATGGGGAGCTGCTCTGCCCACGCAGCCTACCCCAGGCTCCAGTGGTACTTGCCTGTGCATGCAGCAAGAGCAGGACGGTGTGCCCAGAGAGCACCAGCAGTGCTGCAGCATGGGTGTCTTCGCTGCCCAGATTGGTGACCTGGTGTGTGGTTGGCTCTTGTCTCCTTGGGGTCTCTTCTGCTGGGGGCTCTGGTGTTTCTCTTATACTTGTGATCTGTGCTGGGATCACTTTCAAGTTTGCCTCCATCAGCAAGTCTAAACACAGATTGATCATCTTGGAAAAGACTCTTGTTAAATGTGTTTAAGGCAAATATTTACTAAACAGAGTACATCATGCAAAGTCACCTCAAAATGTGATAACTTTTTTCCAATAGATGTTAAATAAACATTGCTAGCAGCCATCAAATCTAAGAGCTAATGGAAACTCCCTAGTATTAATCTCTTGGTTCAGTTCCAAAGGCAGCTTATGAAAATGTACAGACATTTTTCCATATATGTATCATATCTACTACTTTTCTTTTTTTCCTTTTTGAAATACAACACATTGCATGTTTATGTGCTAATTTCTGGTGCAGGCACAGCTCTAAATAATCAGATTGACACTCAGTCAAAGTGCTTCCAAAAAACTACAAGCATAAGTACCTGATTTCTTCATATGTCTTACGACAACAAAAGCATAAAAGGGGTAAAAACCTGAAAGAATAAATAAAAATTAATAGCTGCAATTGCAAACCCGTATTTTTTTGTAAACAATTAATGTTTGTATTTGTGATTCATCTAGTATGTCTTAAAATGTAAGGGAAAAAAGGAACTCTGAGTATTCAGTTTGGTCCTCAAATTAAGTTTCTATTGGGAGGCATATCAGTCCTTGCAGATTTGGAGAGCAGAACTGCATTTTTACAAAGTATGCTTGAATATGTTGAGATGTGGTTTTGATCTTTTCCTGGTAAGTCAGCTCTGGGAGCGGGTCTCACTTCTTTATCCTTGCTGCTCCTTACTGCTGTGTATTCCCTTCCGTCTGCAGAGTTTTCTCTTTGTCATTTTGCTTCTGCGGCTGAAGAGGTGTGGCTTTTTTCCCAAATTAAATGATTCAACCATTGCTTCCTCCACTTTCTCAACCCCTAAGAACTATGGGCTCTTGTGGGAAATCAGAGAGTGTGTGCCTCCCGAGAGCTCCTCCTTACAAAGATTTTTTTTCAAGGACAAACAGGCCCATCTCTCACTGATTGTCCAGCTTACCTGTAGAAGTAGCTACATCTGTGGAAGAGTTTACCCCGTTCCAGCAGATTAGAGAAGTGTGAGAAAAGAGGGAGAGAGAAGTGTAAAGAGCGGAGAGTCTGAAAAAATCAAAACCATGAAAATGGGAAGGGAGAGAAGCGCACACAGAAAAAGGGGCAGAGGAACTGAAATTGCAGTGACCTTTTTCATGTTTGCAAGGCTTTAATGTTTGTTTCAGGGTTGCTCCTGCATCCTTCTGCCCAGAGCTTACTGCACAAATGCTGTGTCTGCACAGTGGAAAATGGTGCCCTGGTCCTGGAGCTCACAGCCTGCACAGCCCAGGAGAAGGAGGAGAAGCAGGCAGGAGAATGGAGCTGGTCAGAGAGACAAAGATGGTTATATTCACGACCTGTAGGAGCTCCCAATATCAAATCCTACCTATGGAGAGCTTCCTGCCAGTTAGAGACTTATAACTGGCCTTATGTCATACCCAGCTGTATTTTAACACATCTAAGCTGGACTCTTTCTAATGGTGACAGAGTTGCAAGGCTGGGCTTGGGACAGCAGGAATTTACCTGTCTACACAAGAAAAGACCAGAAAAGCAGGTTTGGGAATTGCTCTGGCAATAGACAACTTGCCTGGAGACAATGCAGAAGTAGGAACTTTGACTAACTAGGAGGTATCCCTAGGGCAAAGAAGCAGAACAATATCTTGTCTCTGCGTGGTAACCGGTTGCATCTCTGTGTGAGAAAGATTTGTCATGTTTGAATTACGCCAACTCTGGTCCTGGGCCGGTTGGTTGCTGCATGGCTCTCTCATTGGAAAAATACTTTTATAAAGATCTATCACTGAGAACGGCAGGCTGCCAGGCCGATGAATTAGTGCAATACATCATTCCCGTTAGGCAATGATGGGTGCCCATTAGGCACCCTGCTCCTCTATGTATCACCCAAACGGAGGTTTTCCCCAGGGAAGTAAAGGCCCACAAACAAAACCCATTTAATCATGGAGTCAGTACCATGCTTCAGGCTGGGAGTGGCTTTGCTGGTGCCAGCCTAGAACCGGGGCACACAACCAGTTTTTCCTCAGCACAGGGCTGAGCATCATGTTTGCAGCCTTTCTGCTAGCATTGTGTTTTCCTGCAGAAGAGCTTTATTTTTTCTTATTGCCTGAAGTTTTCAACAGAAATAGTGCAGTGACCATTGTTATTGCATACACAGACTGTGTGAGTAGTAATAGCATTAACAAACACTGGGACTTTTGTGTCACCCCTTCTCCTTCTGCCACCACACAATTTGTCAGAGAAAATCAGTCCCACCTCAGACAGGTTTGCACAGATTTTTGTGAAAGAGGAAGCAGATTTAACTACGCAGAAACTTGGGAACACTGCCTGGCAGTATGTTCTTCTTGCTGTGCCAGAGTAAAGCAAAACTGCGAGCTCCCTGATACTCCATTTCATGACACTGTGCTGTCCGGTCTTGCCACTTGCTGCCACACTGGAGGGGTGTTGGCCTTCATAGTAAGGTATTTTGCCTTCATTAGTGGTCAAAGGCTCTTAGTCAACTATGAAGTAGAATGAGAGACATTAGGAAAGTATCCTGCCTCATGTGCATTCTCTTGTGCACACCTTGAAGCGTGGAACTTGGGCATATTTGATACAGAGCTCTTGAGCTGCATGTAGTTATTGACATACTTGCCTCTGTGTATGCCTGGTCTGTTTTCATCACTTTCAATCATTGCTAAGCAGCAAATGTCACAAGACTGTGACACTGCTCAGAGAAACATCTGGTTGCATACAGCAAGCTGTGAACTTTCCCTGTGAAAACCAGCTAGCTTCCTAGATGACAACAGCATGCAAAAGAGGTGCAGGGGATGTCGTCCAGCGCAGCAATATCCTGCATAGACCTGGCCTGTGGTCAGTCACCTCATTTCATCATTGCTAAGCAGCAAATGTCACAAGACTGTGACACTGCTCAGAGAAACATCTGGTTGCATACAGCAAGCTGTGAACTTTCCCTGTGAAAACCAGCTAGCTTCCTAGATGACAACAGCATGCAAAAGAGGTGCAGGGGATGTCGTCCAGCGCAGCAATATCCTGCATAGACCTGGCCTATGGTCAGTCACCTCATTTCATCTCATCTCATCTCATCTCGTCTCGTCTCGTCTCGTCTTGTCTTGTCTCATCTCATCGCTAGGCCTAGGAAGAAGCGATGAAGTGGTTCAGCTACTGGCACAGAGAGGGATCACTGCGGACAAAGGAATTTGCCTGCAAGGGTTCAGCAAATAAGATTGGTAAAGCAGTGTGAAATATTTTGAATGGAGGAAGACACTTTAGATTGGCGAAGCACTGAGACTACCTATAGCTGACTAATTCCTGTGTGGTCTTTGCTCAGTGGACGAGACTGTCTCTAACAGGACTCTGCTGTACTAATCACACCAACAGCAAAATTAACTCCCTCTTCTGTGTCTGTACTCAAAGCTTCCACATTAACACTTCAGATGCATATAGGTTTCAGTGCTGGAGAATTTGTGGGTGAGGATGCATATAGGTTTTGAAGTCAGAGAATATGGGCACAAGAGAAGTTGGCTCCTACAGGAGAAGACACACTAACAGGGGAATGGCTTGTCAGAGATTATTTTCTCCTGTTATTTGTAGAAATATTTTATAGAGGCAAAGATTGTTGGTAATTATCTATTTCTCACTTGTGAGCCACCAGGCAGTTGAGCATGGAGCATGTCTGTGTTCTGTGCTAGATTGATTGTTTTCCTGTCTCTGTGTTGATTCTCTTAAATACTATGGGAATTCAACATTTCCAGTCTGTTTACCCTTTGTAACAGCACTGTATGTCTGTCTGTTAAACAGCAGTATGTAGTCAGTTTGTACACAGCAAAATAATGCCCTATCCAAAGGAAATCAGATCATTCAGCCAGTGAGCAAAGGGCAGAGCTGAAATGTGAAGTTTCCTGACGCAACCCCTTGCAAAGTGGCAAAGCGCAGAGGAATATGGAAACAAAATGTTACTTTGCAAGGCAGGAGGACAGTGGCTGCTGAAAACGTGATGGTTTTTCAGATGTCTTAGCTTAAGGGAACCTGGAGACTTACAGATTTAAAAATTGAAAATGTTTAATTCAAAACTGCACTAGTGCTCAAAAAAAGGCAGAATGCCTAATGGAGGTAGAGCAACAATCATAAATGTTAGGCACACCAAATGGGAAGGATCAAGGCACTATTACTTTTATCTGGAGACCACACAGTTCCAAAGAAATAACAATGATGTGCTTTTATAAAATATACACACTTTGCCATGCAAAAATTGAAAAACTGGTACCCCACATAACAAGACTGTGATTTGTCCAGGTATTGTAATAATTGGGCTAATAAAAACAAACTTACAGTAATGCATGTATCCAGAAGTGTATGGGCATCTGCTCATACTGCCACTACTAAAAAATACATTATTAAATAACAGAGTTTGGAGATTGCAAGGTCAAATCAGAGCAAAAGATGTGAGGCTGATGGTTTTGGAGCAAATGAGCTCATTTAATTCCCGGAAGGGTGGAGGTCTAAATGGTCTGGAAGTGGATATAAACATTACAAAATATACTGAAGGCAAATGCATTCTTGCACTGAAAGAATAGCATGCCTAAAACATAAGATCTGCAATAAAGAGCTATGTGTGTGATGTTGGAGGGACAACTTACATTTGGCTACATGTGTAATTATCAGTACATACATCAAACATTCATTTCTAGACCCCTGTGGCTGCAGTTGCAAGAGAATTTGACAGCCAGCACCACAAGGAAACTAGAAAGCTGCTTGATTTACCTGGAGCCAGTCAAAACAACTAGTAAGAGCTCTGGTGGTGCCCCATCCGCACAAGCCTCTAGGACCATCCTGGGCATGTAGGAAGGAGCAGATTTTTTGGAATACCACAGGTGACATTTTTGAATGGCAATACATTGTTTATAAGATACCAAAGCTTATTCTGGCATAGCTGTGCAAGACTATGAGGAAGTGCCATGTAACCCTTCCCTTTCGAATAATGACATCCCTCTTAGCAAGCTCACCTTAGAATTACAGCTAATAACCTGAAGTGAGCAGTTGTACTGGACCCCACCTGGTTCAAAATCTCCGGTTTACCACACAGAACCTTCATTTCACTCGGTCCGTTTCAAATGTTACATGCAGTGAGCCGTGACAGATTTCTATTTCAGACAGTCCATTTGAAAAGTCTTTGATGTGAGTTTCACTTCACTCTCAGAAAGCAAAAAGACATTTTCTATTCAAATAGATGTTAGGTGTGCTGCATCTCAGCGATCCTACTGTAGCCCCTTCTTCAAATGCAATAGGACCCTAACTTAGTGGTCAAATCTGGAAAGACTTTATGCCCCTACTGCAGTTCACGAGCTTGAAAGTAAATTGAAACAGAATAAATGAACTCTTCAATTGCTTCTGATTTCTTTCTATTTGATCATCCATTCTACTTCCTTTTCCCTTGTGTCCTCTAATTGTTAATCTTACAAGTCATGGAACTTTATTAAAATAATACTCCAGGAAGATGCTATTAATTATTAATAAAGGCTTTATATATTTCTTTTTAATAATTTAAGTTCATTATGGTCAATGCTATTACACTGAATACCAGATTAATTAGTAAAGATGGGATTACAGACAGGAAATTGTCACTGTAACGTTATCCTGCCTTGGAAGGTGCCCATTAATTAACACTTAAAACCCAACTTGGACTCATAATAGAGTTTTATTGTAGTTCTTGCCATTCTCACATATACTGATTAATTATCTCTCATCAACAACGTTACTGGAAGGACTGTTGGCAGAGCAGATGACCCAGTGCTGCCTGCACACAGACATTTTATCAGCTCTTGCAGGAGGGGTCAGAAGCTCCTCTAACCCCTGCCCCATCTCCCGCAGCAGCGCAGTGGCTGCCCATCATTTGCACACAAAAGCTGTCTCTTGCTGGGCTGAGCGGCAGAGTCAGGCTGCAGTCAAGCCTGAGGAGGACCTCAGTGCCCCAGACAGTGAGAGCACCAAGGCAGGGTTTAGACAGCACCAGGAAACTTTACCTCATGCTGTTTTTCTTTGACTTAAATCAGCATTTTCCGTGAGCAGTAAAGATCTCCTGAGCTCATTAGAGAGACCATAAACTTGCCCTTGAGGAAAGCGTGGAGTCCTGACGAAGCTCACAATGGGCTTGCTCTGAGCCTCTTGGTGATGGGCTTCCCAGTTAGAAGAGGTCTCAGAGGGCTTCCAGACAGAGTAATGCGAGCTTATCGAAGCAAACTTTAACATCACATTCACCTCCCTCCAGGCTAACCACCGAGAATTGCCTTTTTTTTCCTCTGCTTTTCCCACTGGAGAAATCACTTGCACGGCTTTTGTGGCCAAACTTAAATCCTGTACAATTAATTGGCCATTGCACTGGGTGCGCAGACAGGGAATGAATCCGAGTGTGCGTGGCAGCTCAAAAGCTGCTCTGACATTTAAATTCACATTCTAGACATGAGCCAGAAAAATGTTGCCATACAAGAAATTATCAAGCAACTGGGACCCTGCAGATAAAACCCTTTGCTACCATGGAATGTGATTATTCATTAACTGCACTTAACCTCGACGTCAAAGAACCTGTTATATTTATAATTTCTTTCAGCAAGCGTCCAGACCTGTTAAAAACAGGTAACCCTGTTGAAAATGGAAGAGGCATCTTATTTTAATGAGCCCCAATTGTTGAATCAGTGTCTTTGCAATAACACCTTTTCCTAAGTCTATGGAAATAGGGAAATCTCACATGAGAAAAATATTTCCAGTATGTTACAGTCCTAAATGATTTTTAGAGCTGTATTTTACATATTCTTGTCAGATAATGGCAGATATCACTTTATTAACTCAATGATATTTGGCTTTTAAAACAGAGTTTCATTTGAACAATGGCACCTTAACTCTGGACAAACCCGTGCCATTTCTTTGCTGCAGAATTGGCTGCAGTGGAAGACATCACACCCTAGACACATGGGATCATTCTTAGGCTTGACTGAAATTAATGGCAAAATTCAGGTTGATTCCTAAAAGTGAATATACCAATTTTGGCCTGTGCACAAGCCACGTGGGGTCTGGAACTGTCCTGCATTATACCAAGAAACAGTGCAATGTTTTAAGCCTCGGAAATGCATTATACATCATATTGTCACTCTCTGCTGTATTAAGGGTTCTTACTTTTTCACTCACTCACATGCTGATTGCTTTAGAAGGCCACTGATGAGGTAAGGTTTTAAAAAAGCAGAGCAATTTCTCCTGAGCAGTCGTCCGCCTCCCACTCATGCAGCGGGTGACTCGTGAGCTGGGGCTGCCAGGGAGGAAGAGCTACCCTTGGAGATCCGCTGCCAGGGCTCGGGGAGCAGGCTGCTCTGCACAATTACAGCACTGGTTTTGTACCAGCAAATGCTCCAGAAATGCTGGCAAGGGAGGAAAGGAGGAGGGACGCTGTCATAACCGAAACCTGCTGGAGTGAAGGACTGCAGAGCCATCAGCCTCTGGCAGCCTTTGCACACAAATCTGGTCGTCCGATGGGGACGGGGTAGATGTTGGCACAGACGGCCTCGGGGGCGCTCTCCTTTGCCCAGCCACAGGGCCACTGCTGGCCTGTCTGAATGATCCCAAGCTGTGCCGCGCAGCCGGTGCGCTGACCTGTGGCACTTTGGGGATGGATGCGCTGTTTGGAGCTGAGCATTTCTGCTTGGTAACAAACCAAGCAAGCAAACAAAAAACATTTTGCATGTCTGTGCTCTGAATAGTTTGTTTGGTTGGTTTTGCTACTTCAGAACCGCATGGGCCAAACTGGCTCTAAAGCTGTTCAGTTATTGCTGCACTTGACCCGAGCCTAGTACTTGGAGTGACCCCCGGGCAGCTGCAGTGACCCACAGCCACACACGGTAGACCCAGCCCAGGACAGCCTGCCTGCCGCACAGGGACACTCAGGCTGGTGTCAGCACAGCGGCTGGCCCCTGCACCAGCACCAGTGGAAGGCAGCAGTAACGTCCCTGTCCTGGCTGGTATCCTTAGTTCACATCACTGGGTGGGACTGCTGATGTATTTTATACTATCGCTAAAGCATTGGCAACTGAAAACTGGAACCAAAAGATTAATTGAGACAGTCCTTTTCTGGACGTCAAGGGAATGGTGTTTCTTTTAGTATTTTCCTTCAAAATGCTTTAGCAATTCACCAAAGGAATGATGTCCCTACCATTTATTACCATTTTCCGGTAGTATCTTTCCTGGTGACTCATGCACTGTGTCTTTATAATCCAATAATTGTTTTCAATTTCCACATTGTGTCAGATTTAATTATATCTCTGGCATTTAATCCAGTGATTTAACTCTTTCTCTTTGGAATCTCTGTTTTCATTATTACTCAGAGGCAGATTTAGATGTGCAATGTGTATCATAGGTCTTTAATATTGAAGGAAATATCCATTATTTTTTATTTAGGGCTTCCTAATAAGCAGTCGGGCTGTGGATGTCAGCCAGAATTATGGGTTTCTCCTTATCAGCTGACATGCTATTAGGAAGTTTGGTGGTTTTGTGTGTCAGGAATATACCCTTAATTGTCCTTATGACCTTTTATTTACTAGTCCAAACTAGATGGATCAAAACACCTCTTTGTTGATTGTTCATAACACCTTGCTATTTTTTCTGTAGGATAAAAATAGTTTTGTATTACTCTGAACCATATTGGTAGTCCCTTGGGGATTCTGGTAGAAGAAAGATACTTTGAGAGCTTGTGAACAGTAAAGACGGCACTCCTGGAAAAGGGCTTGCGGATACGATGCATCTGTTGATGCAGAAGCCTTACAGGCACAACTACAGACAAGGTAGCTGATATCCGTTGCTTTTCAATGGGGAGATAGGCTGCTGTCTTTGGGAATTCCTCAAAAAAGACTCTGTTTTAGACAGAAAACTTAAGATTCAGCCCAGAGTTGTCTGGAACTCAGATGATGATGATCAAAACATTTGTAAACCCATAGGAACCCTGTTGTTTGGGTTTCTAAGAAAATCAGTATCACCTGATTTTGCAATTAAAATGTCTTGCAGCTGCTCTGACTTATTAAATAGATGGGTTGCAGCATAGGCCTTCTGGGAGCTTGTCATGTGTCCTTCAGGTTCATTTTGGGCCCTTGTGGGAAGAGGTGGTTGGTAAGGGGAACTTCAGAAATCTTATGTTAATGGAGAGGGTCAGAGTTAGATAAAATACCAGCCTAATGCTTAAATGGAGCTGCAAGTTTCTTAGATTTGTGAAGGTTCAGGAGCTTCTCTTTTTAGAAGAAAAAAACCCTTTTCTTCTTACATTCCCTGTTTTCAGTCTTTCTAGGAAGTAGAAATCCTATGGAAACATGCAGATATGCTTTTCTTGTGACCTTGCCAGCTTCTAAATCCAATGGTAAGCCTATATAAGTGATGGGATGCTTTATCAACTCTTTTGGGATCTCTGCATCCCCAGCAGAGGCTGAATAAGCAGCATGCAGTTAGGATAAAAGAGAAACATATTTGGACAGGCTATAGCAGCCGTTCTGATGTCCAATAAGAGTTGGGATGTCAACAGTAGTGGACTGACGAAGGGAAAGTAAGGGCTAGAGGTTCCCCATTTGTGTTGCTTGCTGCAGTATGTGTTCTGGGTCAAGTGCCTGGGGAGCAGCTCTGCTGCTTTCTGATCCCGTCACTGATGCACCAACAGCTTGTCCTAATCAACCTGCTTCTAGTGTGCATAAGGAGCTCCTGTGTTGTATCAGGGATATAAATCCAAGAAACCCTGCACAAATGCAGAGAGAAAAGACCTTGGTCCCTCTTAGGGGCAGGCACAGCATTGGGAAGCTGCTTGGCAGTGTGTCACTCTTCCCTGGGTGACATTAGGGGTAGAGCAAGAATGCTAATTTCTACATGCTAATTAGCTACGGCAGCCTAGGCTTAGGGGCCGCAGACAATAGTGCTGTTGTGAATGAATCCAACACACAGAAATGTGCTTTTCTCAGCATGCGAGATAACTTAGCAGCCTTTGATCATCAACAGCCAAATGCCCCTCTCAGACTGGAAGCCTGTTATCAGCTTTATGGGGGTGTACCCTGCTCTCCGTGCAGGAGGGACCAAAGCAGCTCTGTGCTGCCAGCTTTCTCACATCAGGCTTCCCATTACTGTCAAGAATTAACTATTTATATACCTGCCAGTCTCATACTGTGAGTTGAGAGAAGCAACACACTCTGCACCTGGTAAAAGTGCTTCAGTGATGAAGCCCTGGGAACTTGTGGGTGCAGTGGCCAAGTGCTAGGTCTGTCCCTGGGGCAAGCCACAGCCTTGGGGCTTCCAGCTTTGCGAACTGCAGTAGGAGGAGCAGTGCCACCCCAGCGTTTGGTCTGTGCTCCAAAGAATGTCTGCAAATATCTGAGTGAAGCTCAGGTCTCCCAAACAAGCACCACCACTGATCAGGCTAAAATTCATCTGTCTCAGTCTGGCTTACCTGGCGGCATACCTGTACCTGTTGGAGTTTGGGCACACAGTCAGGGAACTCGGCCATATGCAGGAGTAGGAAACCCCAGGGTGTCGTGCTAGACTGGGGAGGGCTGACTCTGGGGCAGAGTTTCTTTTCCTGGCTCTGCCATAAATACGCTTGTGACCTGAAATCAGATTTTCTCTGTGCAACTACTTCTTCATTTATCAGTACGTGCTGAAACTCCCCTCCTTTGCTTGGCAGTGTTAAGCACCTTTGACTTACCTGTGTTCCAGCAGCTCTAAGAACAAGTTAAAGGATCCAACTCTGTACTGACACAGAAGACACCAGAGAACATTCACCCAGATCCATCAAGAAAGACTAGACCCCCAGGGTTCTGTTAACACAGTCTAAAACTCCTTCAAGTCTCTATACATTTATAAAAGAGGATTGCTTTTGGGGGGAGGACCTGTTTCCATGTATACAGATACACACACAAATTCATTTACAGGCATGTGACTATGAAAATACCAGATATCAATATTGATGCTCAGTAATACAAGGTAGTGATACATAATGAGGACCAAGGAATCCATTTACCTCTCAGGTGTTCTATAATAATGGGATATTAATAGTTATGGGACACTTGTTGGTATAGATGTCCTCTCCTTTGCTATAGGCAGGGTCTCGCCTTTTCTTTAGCAGACTTAATTGGCCTTATTTTTCTGAGATGTGGCTATTCCCTATAGTAAGATCCTGATGACAAGAGTAATGAGAGAGTTATGTACATAAGGTATAAACGTGTTTTGTGAGGAAGCTAATTTACTCCTAAATACCCTGGCTATCCAGAAATTACCCCAGCAGGAAAACAGACCTCCTGTGGAGATGGGCAGGCAGCCAAGGACATGCGTTACTAATGCAGGCTGGCAAGAAGCACCCATTCCTCCATGGCCCTGCAATTATTGCAGTTAGTCATGGGAGTGTGGGACCCAGAAGCAGCTGCTCTGCCAGTTCTTGCACCTGTGCTTGCCTCAGTCACTTGAGTCATCCCTCCACTGACCCCCAGCCCACGGATCCATGCAGCCTTGGTGTCAGACCTTGTCTTTCCCAGGGCATATCCTCCCCCAGTGGGGCATTGCCTACTGGCGCACAGACACCTGCGTCCTTCCTCAGATGCTGCAGCTCCTATGATGGGGCACCGTCCTTGCAGAAGCAGCTGGTGCAGAGCTCTTCTGAGAGAGATCTGGGTTTTAAGAAAATTATTAAGTTACCACTCTCAGGAGCAGAACATTTTCTGTCGTGATCCAGACTGAAGGGGCTGTCTGTTCCAGTCAGCTAGCTGCTTCATCATACCCCATGGATATAGAATACTTTTTTGGGCAGGACACCTGCACTGGCAGTGTTGCTCATTAATTTTTCTGCAGGCACTAATTAGAGGCCTCAAGTCCTCCTTGCTTGCTATGTCTTTCATGTGTCAGTTCCACTTCTTCCATCTGCTTGGTTTTGTTTCTCTCTCTTCTGTGCTGATTCATCTGCCAAAGACAGCTTGTGCACGTCGGGAAGCTCCTTGGGTGGCTGGTGGCCGTTGTCCTGCAGTGAGCTCTGAAGGCAGCCAGCTCCTTCTGTTCTGCGCCTGTGAGTTGAAGATTTGCACAGTGCCAGAATGGGCAGGCAAGGTGTGAAGCTGGCGTTCAGGCAGCCTAGAGGGAGCGGAGAGTTCACACCATGTAAGCTAGGGCCAGCTTTCACAAGGTCCATCACTTCCAGTTGACCAAGAGCTCTCTAGGCTGTGATTTAGACCAGAAGCTAGCTTTGGTGATTTGAGTCATTCTTTTGGGGAACCTGCTTCCCTCTGTTGGCGATGCAGGAGTCTAGGGTGCCTAGTCTCCTAAGCTAACCCCCATCCCCGCCTGACCGTGAGGTCGCCCAGCTTGCAGTCAGTACAGTTCCTGCCCTCCTCACGCGTGCTGGATCCTCCTTTTGCACTCAGATGAAGGTGGGAAGATGCATGCCTTCCATGCATCTGTAAGGCAGCATGCACTGAGGTTAGGTCCATATGTGTTTCTCCTGGCTGCAGAAGCTGAGAATTAGAATCCCACACTGTGGGATCCAACTGCTCCGTGCAGCTGGTGCACCAGGTTGTCATGACTTGCTGAGTTACCTGGTGCTTTTTAACAGAAACACAGTGCCTGGCCCTCTGACCACTAGGTAGTGAGGGCCACTGTTACATCCCATGCACAGATGTATCGTTGCCTTTTATTTATTCCAAAATTACCTGCCATTAATTTCAGCAGCTTCCTTGGAGCGGTTCCCATGCTGAAAAGGGAAAAAAAAAACCCAAACCACTTTCATTGTCTACTTTTCCATCTACTCCCTTATATATATATAAAAAAAGAAATCTCCCAGACTGCTCCCAGGCAGGCTGCTGGCTTGGTTTGGAGGAGTAGGGGCCCAACAATGGTTTTATTTGGTCTGTTCTGTGTCTGTGGCTCTCCTTTCCTCCTTCAGATTTTTTTTTTTTTGCCTTTTCTCTACTTCTTTTGATTTTGCTTCCTGTTTTATCTTGTTTATTCCTCTGTAGAGAAGGAGAGCGAGGGAGAGGGAGAGGGACTCCTTTGAAAAGTCCGGTTAAATGAACCACTGTGGGAGCCCAAATACTCTTACAGTCAAGCAAGCTGGTGAAGAAGTGAGTGCCAGAATATTAAGCTGCATGCTGAATGGTGACTGCAAAGAGCAGCCCTTACAGTCCTCTTAGGAGGGGGAGAGAAGGGGATGGGGAAACTCATTTGCCCAGAATTCAATCCCACTCTGAAGTCACAAGCCCAAGCCTTCAAAGAAGGCTTCAAACAGTTGATGTCTGGGTTGTATACGAGTGTGGCAGATGCATGTTTTGGGTTCAGTTCAGCCGTGGCAGCATCTACATTTCGGTTTTCATTAGCTTCTAGTGGGCTGTACACTTCCGTGTCTAGCTCCGCTCCGGCAAGATCTGCATCTGAGGTCTGGTCCTGCTCACTCTGGCAGAATGCACATTTTTTGGCTGCTACATGTTTTTTCATTTTAGTCTTTTTTTGGCTGTTCTAGAAGCAGCTGGGCACAAATTACTTTCATTCCAATATCATTATTTTCATACCACAGGCTTCCAGCTAGTTAGAGCTATACTGAGGAGAGTGGGGGGGACAGCAATCACATTTCCCTTCAGTACAGAAAATAAACAAATTCACAAAACCAGAACCGGTAGCTTTTAATAAAGATCCTGTCACTTTTGTGTAACCCCAAACACCAGCTGCTTTTCTGGCACTGCAGCTTCACCTGCAGTGCTGAGTGCTGAATATGCCTGGGAGATGTCACCTGAATGTGTCTTGTGGAAAGCAGAGGGAAGACTGTATATAATACAGCTGCCTCTTCAGAGGCCATTTTGAGTTTCATGTCCTCCTTCCCTTACTTGGGGGGATCTTGTGGGAGTGGGCACTGTAGATTCCCCTGACTGTAACGAACCTTGTTCATGCAGCCCACTACTTCTGAGCTGCCAGTCTTGATCAACACATTTGTTCTGTTTTCTCTAGTCTTGACAGCACTGTAAGCCAGCATGCCTACACCAGCATGGCATTCAACATGGTAGAAACTGCTCTGTAAATTGAAACAGGTGATGCTGAGGCCCCCACATCTCCACAAGGTGTGCTTTGGGAGGTTTACTTTGGGAGGTTTAGTCTGGCGTGCTGTGCAAATGCTGCGGCAATACATGTGGTTAAAGCCTTCGGGAAGAGGAAGCTGCCCCACGCAGCCCCGCTCTCTCAGCTGTGGTCCCTCAGGACAGATCCTGGGAAGTGTCATGCTGTCCCTTTGTCTGTCTCACAGCTTAAAGGGGATGACAACACATCCTCATCCCTACTGGAGCCCCACCACTGCTTCCAGTGTGTGGAAGTAAGCCTGTATTTGTTCCTGCTCAGGCTGCTTCGGAGCAGTGTCGTGGTGGCTGCTGCTCCCTCCTCCCCACTCCAAGACGAAGCAAAGCACAGGCGCAAGAGCTGTATGGACAATCAGCAAGATTAATCCCTTCTGTCTAGTTTAACATATTCAGGCACTAACCCATACAACCGTTGCAGTGCTCTAAAAACACGGTGCCTGCAGACAACAGCAGCACTGAGGGAGTTAAGGGGCTCAGGCTCCCAGATAAATGCTCTGTAAATGCTTTCTTGCCCGATTGCCCCTCCTCTACAGCTCCACATTTCTCCTCCCTGCTCCCTCCCACTTAGAGGGCAAATAGGCACTAGATACACTGTAGAGGTAGCAGCAGAGTATTGAGTGCTTGCCACCAAGTCGGAGGGACTATCGGCATCCTTCGTTCTCTGCATTTCTCGGTGGCTGTGAAAAGACAGGCTGCTGTGTGAAAGCTGTGATTATTGCCAGCTCCCACCACCCTCTGCCCTCCCAGCCCCATCGCTGATTCACAGAGGTCAGGCTCTTTCCTGCCTTGTGCTTTTGATCTATAAAGCTTTTCTTGTCAGCAGTGACCCAGCCACATCTCTGTGCATTTCCAGTACACTGGAGGAGCCCTTCATGAATGTCAGTTTGCATTTGGTCCTGGGCCTGTTAACCTTGACCCCCGGCCCCAGTGTGGGCTATGGCCATTAAACCCAGCTGTCCGGGCTTTCATCACCATGTGGATTGTTTCCGCAGCGCTCTGGTGCTTGTGGCTTTCTGCTGGTGGGGATGGCTGGGGGCATATGCAGGTCTGCACAGCAGCCGTGCGTGTGCTGGACAGGCCCGCTGGCACCACAAACCCACCCGAGCGCCTCTGTTCCCCCGGCACCCTCACCTTTGGGTGTAGCTTTCTCCTCGCAGCCTGTGCTGCGGCTGGCTTTTTCTAGAGGGAGAAGCTGAGCCCAGAGCTTTCGCAGTGCCTTTTGGCAGCTCCCCTCACCGAGCAGGGTGCACCTTTCTCTTCTCTCATTCTCTCATGGCTTCCAGTGCACGTATCACTGGGAATTCTTGGGCTGTAGTAGCCTTCTCTGGGTTTGCCAGTCGCAGCCTCCTGCCTCTCTATGTCTCTCAGCTGGGAGCGTGTCAGGATGTCCCCCCTAAGGCAGGCATGAGGAAAGCCCTGGTCCCACATTAAGATGCTCCCAGCAGCACATGGCAAATGCCCCAAGGGTTCGGAGATGTTGAGTACTGTGCAGAGGCAGGTGGATGTAGTAAATGCACTGACACAACAGGACTGCAATGCTCCATCCTCCTGGAAACCACTTCCTTAGAGGTCAGCACTCTAAAATACCTTCGGCTGTCCTGGGTTCTGTACCTGGGCCACAAGCAGCAGCAGAAATGCTCACGTGCCTGCAAGAAAGGAGCCTGCTGATGGAAACTGAGAATATAAGAGCTTAGCCCCATGGGTTTTAACATCTTTACTTCACCCCGCCCAAGGATGCAGCTCAGATACTGCATGATAAATGGTCGTGGAGACTGTTTCACTTGTCTTAGCCTCTTGAGAGGTTTTGGTTGCCATTAATTCTGACTGGTTCTTCCAGAGCTGCTGCTGGGATGTGTGTCTTTACACTGCCACAATCCATCCCCGAGGGCTATTTGAGCAGCAAGAGCCTGGGAAGTTCAGTGTACAAAAAGAAAATTACCAGCAGCAGCAAGGGAAGCACCGTTGTGGTCACAGCAGAGCTAACAGCCAGGGCCACTGGGGGCTGAGTTATCTTTCCACACCAATGACCCAAGAAAACAGGACAGTATTGCAGGGAGCAGCCAGGCAGCTCAAGCCTGTCTCCACTGAGGACCAGCTCTGCACAAATGGAAGCACAGCACCTTTAGCAGCAGCGTCTCCCCCCCCCGAAGTGGGGGAGGGGAGGGTGGTGCTGCCGCAGCCCCTGGCCAGGGCGGGCGAGCAGCTGGTGCCTGGCACTTCAATCCTGCTGCTTCCCAGCTCGCTGTGTAGGCAAATGGAGTATTCCCTCTCCTGCCAAACTCGTCTGTTTGGTCTGTCACACGCCTCAGCCATCACCCGTCCTGCTTATCTCCTCTCTGGTTAAACAGCGCGACACCTGCAGTGCCTCTGCAGGCTTTGCTGATTTTCTTGCATGTCTCCAGACCTCTCTGTGTAGGAGTTGGAGGGGAACAGGCACCCAGCTGTCATCCCAGTGAGGCTTACAGCCACTTCCTGCAGCAACAGCCCATTCCTTCATATACCTATACACGGCACAGCTCAGGTTTGACAATTGCTACCCACTACTGGAGATTTGCTTATAAGGTGAGCTAATAAGTTAATATAGAGCCACTGGGAGTTTAAATTAATCAGTGGACCAGAAACTGCATTTGTAGAGACTGCCAGATTAAATTCAAAAGCCTAAAAGATGCTAGATGATAGAAAAAGGGAGATGTGCGTGCCAAATACTGCTGTGCTCATGCGGAAAGAAGGAAGACACTGATTATATTACACAAGGATGATGAGAACAAATGCACATAGGTTAAGAGGACTTGGTAGTGACACTTGTGAGCCACTGATTGCTACTGTTCAAGCAGGGACATGGTTTTCTTCATTAATGTTTGCAAAGGCTCTGGGGACCCTGAAGAGTAAAAGAAAAGCATCATGATGCTGAAGGCTGTTCTTGGCATAGTGCCTTGCTCAGTTTCTTTCCTCCCAGACTGCAGATAGGCATTTTCATGCTCTTGCAACCTACACCCAGCACAACAGCATTCAGTCATTGCTTGAGCTTTTATTGTGCTGGTAACTCGGATGCTCCAATTCCCCAAATAGCCTTCATGATGCAGCTGAAGTCTGAGACCTGGGTGGGAGAGTAGACACAAAATACTAAGTCAAAAGCTATCTTCACTTGCAGCTATTGACATAGTGAGGACGGGGGCAGCTTGTGTCAGCTCAGACTGGTGGATTGGGCACGGACAGCCTGCAAATGCTCCACAGTGTTTAAGGATTCAGGATGGAGTGAGAGGTTATTCAAGGCAGGTGTTTCAGCTCCAAAATGAATACATGCAGCTAAGTCCTCTGCGTTTTTCACTCAAGTGTATGTGTGAGTGTATTTCAAGAGCTAGAGAGATACATTAGGACACAAATACAAGTTAGGTGTAAGACATTTTGAGAGGATACCTGGTTTGACTATTAAAAACGAACAGAGTCAAGCACTATGCATTTTCCAACGATGTTTATTTGTTTTCTGTAGCCCACTGACACAGATGGATCTGGCAATGGAGCAGATTCTTTTTTTCCTTAAAGTGTCTATGTGACATTAAGTCAAGGCTAACACTGTAGTCAAAGGCATTTAGAGAGGGCAGCAGCAGAAGCAATGAGAGGTGTTGGGAGGAGGCTGTACAGCAGGGCAAGAGGGGCAGGGAGCACCTTCCCTCCCACTGCCACAGTGGAGATAGGGTGCAGATACGCATACAATCTTTTTGGTTATCTGTACCAGACAAACATAGCACCATGCAACACAATCTGCAGCTGGAAGTGGGTGGAGAGCAGGATATGGATAGTTATTGCAGTCTGCTTTTTCAGAAGCCATGTGCCTCGGAAGTGCAGCTGCCTGTGTCAGGGAGCAGTTTGATGAGTAACCAGGCTGTCAGCAGCTGGGACACAAGCTCCCAAGTGGCATTTGCTTGCTGAAGGGAACCACAACTCTCAGGATGCATCTACTGGGATAGACCTCTCCCTTGGAGCCAGATCCACTCTGCTGCATTTCAAATGGAGTTCAAGTATCTAAAATACTGTGTAAAGAGCCACCTATCTATTTTCTTCACAGGAGGTGGACTACCATGGTGTCTCGTCAGGTTAAGGTTCCTTCCCAGGGTGCCTTCCCTCCCAGCTCTGGCCCAGACCTGCACCTTCCATGGCGACTGGCTGTCCAGCCTAGCTGAAGGCGGCACCACCTCAAACATCATTTCTCTTCTAAAGGAATATTGGAAGAATACCTTCTCCTGATCATACCGTGCTGCTAGCAATTCCACCCACCTCCCACCCTCCAGCCCAGGTCCCACACAGTCCACCGCCCCATGCTGTGTGTGCTGGCCCCACAGAGGCTGGGCCATGGGTACAGGAGGGTGGCGCACACACACAGGATTGCTCCCTTTCACTTTGTTTCACCCAGTCACAGACCTTCCAGCACCTGAATACTCCTCTGCCAAGTGGTTCCTTCACCCCAAGCAATCTGCACAGCAGCAGCCAACCCAGAAGTCTCCACGGTGGGGGGCGACTCGTGTACCCCGGTTTGCAGCTGGGACCTTAGCTCAGCCCTAGAGACTGAGAGAAAGGCTTTGGAAAGGCGGGCTGGCTCCTGCAGCCAGCACCATGCCCTTGTCTCAGCCAGTTACTGTACAAAATGGACAACACACACACATTATTTACAGCCTGTTTTTCACATGATGGAGCAGCTCTTGGCTCGGTCTTTCCTGATCTCTGTGTCATTCAGTAAGTCCGTCCTGCCAGGCATCTGTGATGCCCGCTTCAGTCCCCGTTTGGAGTTGCTGCGCTTCAAGTTCTTGTGCACCCTGTTGACTGAGGCAAGTGTGGTCACATGAAACACATCCCGTACGCTGTTCTCTGAGACCTTGGAGGAGCACTCTGCATAGGCCACTGCCCCAATCTGCCGTGCCAGCGCACTGCCCTGTGGTCCAGAGAGAGTGGGAGGAAGAGGGAAGACGGTTAAGACACCAGCGTTCTGCAAGGAGCATCCTTTCACACCACCGTCAGCCCTGTCTGTGCTGGCAGCCCTATCAGAGCACTGTGGCACAGCTGGGAGCGGCTCTCACAATGTTTGCTCATCATCTCTGTAAATAAAGTGCAAGTGTCTGTGAGAGCACCAGATGTGCAGGTGGCCTCCCAAGCAGACAGTGCTACCAGGCACTGGACCCTGAATCACTTGCACCTTCTCACTAATGCGGTGCCACCCCTGCAGCTGAGGGCCTGGACAACCCCTCTCACCAGGACAGTCATCTGGGACCTGCTCTGCACAACACGGAGCCAGGCACAGAGCAGCCCAGAGCGCAGCTGCCCCTGCACTGCACCACAGAGACTGGGTCTCCGGGCCAGCCTGGGGACACTGCTGGGTCCACTGGTGGCCACAGAAGCCCAGCAGCAGACCCTCAGACCCCCCAGCTGTGGCTTGCCCCCCCCGGCAGTGTTGCCCCAACACAGAACACAAGCAGGAGAGTCACTCGGAGCAGAAAGAGCTGCACTGAACTAGGAGATGCAGAAGCACAACACGCCCCTTTAGCCAGTCCAACTTGTCAAGTCAGGCATCTCCACCAGCTTTGAGGAAAGACTTTTCAGCTACTAACCAGGAGGCTGTTCAGCAGAGCATTAGGAATAAGTCAAGGTCTGCCAGAGCTGGGGAAAAGAGTGCTGTAAGCATGAACAGCTCAGAATCCATGAGCCAAGATCAAACCAGCTTCTGACCAAGACCTGGGCACAGTGGGTCATTTGCTGCTGAGCTTCCTTGTCCTAGTAGGTCCTGCAGAAAAGTCCCCTCCTCACCTCCCTGAGCCCTACGGGGACGGCTGCTGAAACACACCTGCTCGTGCGTCACAGGGATGAGGCGCTGCTTGGAAAGCTCCCGGAGCGTGTTTAAGTCTGTCCGCATGTCCAGCTTGCAGCCGACCAGCACAATCTTTGCGTTGGGGCAGAACTCCTGAGTTTCCCCTTGCCACTGCAGAGGAGACAAGAGGGAGAAGGTGCTCAGGGGCTGCTGGTGTACGAGACGCTTCAAGAGGCCCAGCGGCACCTCCACGTCAAGTTAATTTTGGCAGAAGGCGGCCTGCAAAAGGGTCAAGGTTGGAACAACAAAGGCAATCACAGGGTCTCAGCTCGTCGCTCCCAGTCCCTTTCCAACCAGGCCAAGAGCCCTGTCCAAGATCCCCCGGCCCTGGAGTGAAGGACAGGCCAGGAGAGTCATGCCATCAGTTCCTACCCAACAGCATCATCCAGCCAAACACCTCCATGTCTCACTGCCATGGCAGAGCCCACCAGTCTGGTCCATAGCTCCTCCTGCTTCCACCAGCAAACGGCACTTCTCTCCCCCACAGAGGAATGATGACTGTGGCAGCCTGGGGCCCCAGGACCTCCTGACCATCAGCACATGCTGCCAAGCCGCCCTGGCCTGGCTTGTCTCTGAACAGGACCTGGAACTGGACCCGTCAGGGTACCAGGACTGCTACTGGTAGCCACTGCAATGCCGCTTTTAGGTCTCCTGCCTCAGAGCTGCAGTGCCTGGTGCCAGCACTGAGGCTGGTTTTGGCCCCGCTGCAGCCTGCATACCCAGATTTCAGGAAGAGGGGAAGGGGCACAGGCAATGGTGGTCACCATGGTCAGCAAGGGCTCTCAGTGAGGATGCAGGCTGGGAGCGGCTCTGGAGACTGTGCTGAAGACAAGAAACACAGGGACAGCCAGCTTTTGGTGTTCTGAATATAACATGAGGCTCTAATGGGATCAGGTTTGGAAAGCAGGCTTCAGAGGCCAAGACCGTGCACTCTGGTGTGTATGGGGGGGTCACAGCTGTTCAGAGACTGATTAGCTCATCAGGGCACTTTAATGACTGCCACAGGCAAGGATGGGAATAGTCGGAGTGCCTCTTGGATAACTTTATGCTCACTTGTTCCAGATATGCCCTGCAAACCTGTTAAATCTAAGCTGCAGTCCCCTGTGCTAGGCCACGGGAGACCGCTCTGGGTATGACTGTGGAAAAATAATGACCACACAGTCTGGTGCACAGATCTGGGACTCCAAAGGTCAACCTCGCTGGACCTTTTGAACCACAGTCAGCGGGTAGCTCTTTGCACAGCACACTCATTATTTGTTTATTATTGGGAGCCACATGTTAAAGACATTAAGACATTCAGAGCATAGCTACAGCCAGGGAAATAAAGAATTGAAGCAATGAAAGGAGAAGGCCAGGGCAAACATCCACATCCTTCACACTAATGGTCCCTTTCAGAGCTCCAAAAATGAATGCCCAATGTGCAGCTAAGTGTTGGCAGCAGTAAATAAAACCATCACCTGTGACTTCCCCCTGGGGACCTGTACAGCCTCATCAGCATGTCAACACCCTGGTTACTTACCTAGTGTTTCTGAAGTACGAGACAGATGATAAATAGAGATTACCCCCAGGTAAAGATGTCACTTGGAATTAGCAATTTCCTGCTACACTGATTGTTAAGCATATACCCTAGGCAATTAGAAGGGGAAAGAAAACCAAGCCCACAACCCAGTGTCCATCACCTGGTGGGGAAAGGAAGTGCCAAGAATGACCCAAGTTTCATTCAACCAATATCAGACCAAAGCAACTGCAAAATACGGAAAAATCTTATTTTCCACCAGGAGGTGGGCTCAAGTATCTTCACCATGAACCCGCCTTCCCTGCTGCTAGGGACATTTGTCCACCAGGACTCACACACATCCCCAGCACCTGGGCAGCACGCCAGGCTGCACAGCTCCTGGGAGATTTCTGGTGTCACAGCCACACAGCATCAAGGGCTAACACACCCCCAAGAGGTGGATGATGCAGTTCTTTTGGAGCTGGAATTCAAGCACCCTAATCTACCTGAAGGATGAAAATCCTCAAAGGGATTGAGCTATAGGGTCTGTTCTTACCAGGCAGAGGTCACAGCTGCCTGTAATGGCATAGGGCTCCCCGGTCTATGGAGAGAGGTGTGACCCTCTTCTCACATGACTGACACCTTAGGGAGCCTAAGATTCGCTGCTCTATCAAGACTTTTCAGAATGAAGGCACCACCCTATGAAAACCTGCTTTGTATGAAATGAAGAGCTGCTTGTTTGCATTCTCTCAGATGGCTCCTTCCCTTCAACTGTACATGCTGTTCAGGCAGCCCAGGCATCAGAAGGGCAGCAATAATAAAGATTTCCTCTGCTGAATTAGCATTTTTGCCTGAGGCTTGAATAGGGAGTGTTATTTTCCTTATTCGCCTGATATCAAAAGCTAAAACCCATTTCAACTTCATGGTGTCTTAGGAATTTTCCTCACCTCCATAGGCTGCAAGCCTGCACCAAAGGAAACAAGGCATCTACTCAGAGGCACTTAAGAAAATCCCCTGTGATTTAGGGTTTAAGTCACCGTATCAAAAAGACATTGCCTAACAGTACTCAAAGCATCTGTGAGGCTGCACAGGGAAGACCTTGCACTGAGCAGTGCGGACTCACATGAAGAGTGTGCAGAGAGACATAAATAAATCCCAACCCCAGCTAATTATTGATGGGTTTGCATCTCATTGAGGTATAAATGATTTGCTTGCATTATTATTCTGCTGACTCCCAAGCTAAGCAGTGAATTCTTTCAGTCCACATGAAACACGCCTCCCTCCACCCAGCATGCTTGGTACCCGGGACCTGCTTTGGAAACAAACACTGAGCCATTGACCGAGTTATCTGAAGGGTCTTTGTCCTCTCACCAGGACACTTCTGAGACACAGACCCACTTCTCAGCCCTCCCAGCAGCTGAGTAAGAGGCTCTTGCTTCAGCACAACATTTGGCAAAATGAGGAGAGGCCAAGAGGGCATCAGTACAATGTGACTTGTTCAGACAGTGGCCAGTCCAGCCCTGGCAGCATGGGGTTGACTGGGGAGAACAGCTACAGGAATCACTATTCTGTAGTGCTTTTCATGCCTTGGTGTCTCAGAGAGCTTCACAAATGAGATGCCAGCCAAGACTCACCTCTGGGACAGGATGCAGCCACCAGTGAGCTCTCTGCAGCTTTGCTGCACAGTGGTGAGAGCTCACTGAAACCACAACTCCCTGAATTTCATGGAAGGAAGCAGGGTATTGCCAGGACCAAGGGATGCGAGTGGCCAGGAGGTCATTTACCCTCTCCCTGAGCAGCATCCTGAGTTGCTGGACTTCATGCCATCTTGGAGGAAAGCCTCACATGGGAACCTCTCCCTGGGTGCCACCTATTCCCTGAGAGCGTGGCAGGCAGGGACCTGCTGGCAGGCCAGCCAGCAGTGCTCCACAGTGGATCCCCAGCCCTGTGGGGCTCTCCAGGACCTGCCGGACCTGCCAGCTGGAAATACCTGCTTTGCTGAAAAGCGCTAACCTGCAGGTAAAAACTCTCAGCTGCTAACACAGAGCATGGCCAGTCATCTCTGCCAGGGCAGACGGTGTTCAGGGCCCTGCATGCTATCCAGTCCAGTGGCATTGTGCCATCTCATTTTATTCATTCACGGGCTTGAAATTCAGTGCCACAGCTCGTTATTCTTGTTGTCAAGCTATAGGGAACTGATTGCTGTCTTTCTTACTGTGCAGATGCTGAACTTAGGGGACAGACAAAAAAACTGAGCGCTCTACTTGCATGGAAACAGGCACCAGGGGCCACTTCCCAACTGCTGCAAGCAATTCATAGCACACTCACTGGTGGTTATGCTAATGAGAGATGCACAACACTTTCCAAGGTCTTAATGAAAAACAGAACAAATGCCCTACATTTCTCTCTGTCCCCACATTTGTATGTGTGCATAGACACAGACTCCACACACATGCTGCAAGCTACCATGAGCTACACCATTTACTGGGCTCCTTTCAAATGGAAATATCTTGCTTTCTGCACAGACCATGTCAGGATCGGTAGCAGCCAACCATCCCCATCTAAGCATGCAAACTCCAGCCAAGGCTTGGCCACAGGGCCAGAGCTTTTAGCCCTGATGACAGCCCCAAGGCAGCTCAACGTGCTGCTGCAGAGGACCCATTTTGCCAGCCGGAAGGCACACCAGGCACTCACCTTCTTGAGCACACTGTCCAGGGTCTCTGGGCGGCTGATGTCAAAGCAGATGAGCACAGCGTCCGAGTCCGGGTAGGCCAAGGGACGGACGTTATCATAATACGCTGAGCCTGCAGAGAGAAGCAGGAGGAAAGTGGTGAGCAGAAAGTCTCATCCCACTGACTGCTTGTTACCCGAATGGGCAGGCTAGGACCCCCAGCCCTCTCTGCCAAGCAAAGAGATCTTTAATTCCAGTAAGAACTGGAGACATTGCCACATGATGCAAACTGCTCTGTCGGAGATAAAGGATGTTGACCCAAGCTTTTGACCAGTGACCAGACACCATTAGGTTCAGCAGAGTTTGGTTTGCAGAGGATTTGGTCCCTTTGTTTAGGCGTGGAAGTCAGAGGTTTTGTCTGCGTGCTCCTACATTTATCCCTTTGCAGAGTGGAAATAAATGCAAGTTTTGCATCCCGCTCCCTCCCTACTAAGCATCTGGCAAGTAAGAGGCAGTGGAGCTGTGCTGCCAGGGCATGCTGGCTAACTGCAGAAAAGGGAGCTTGGAAGGGCTGTGAGACTGTAGAGCAGCACATGCCTCTCTCCGCCACTTGTGTATGTATCCTATAACTTGTCATGCAGTTGCTGAACCACTAACAGTGGAAAGGTGTGGCTGAGAGAAGACAGGGAATGCTGCTGCTATTTTTCATCCTCTCTTGCTATCTTTATACAGGAGAGCTTGCTCACATAGATGTGAGAATTTAAGACAGGTAAAAAAAGAATTGCCTTTTGCTGTGGATTTGTGCTGGAAAAAGTCAGACAGATTCTTTTTGGTACATAAAAGATGTGACAGGATTTGGTGAACAAGCTATAAATTGGAGGGGATGATTCTGTATTCTGCAGGATTTCTCAGTGAGCAGGCAGAGAGCCCAGCCTGAACCCTGCACAGCTTCTGCAGCACACACGCGTGCGTGCACATGCACACACACACACACCCCCCTTCAATGCAGATTTCAGGCATTAAAGTAATTGTCCCACAATGTTTTTATTTGAAGTGCATTCGGTGTGCGATTGTAGATGCCTCAGTAAACAGTAATGGAGCAATCAGCTTATTGCTACTTAAAAACACTGTTTCAGTTTTATATTTGGCTTTACAATGGCTTAAACTTCCTGGAGGGATGAGAAGCAGATGTTTATTTATGAAAAGGGGAAGCAGAGACACCAGAGTCCTTGTTGAATCTGCCTCCTCCGAAAGAAGGATCGCCCACCCCGAGGCTGAGGAAACCGGACGCGCTTCCTGCCGTGGCCCCTCGGGACGCCTGGGCCCAGCACTTTCCCACCCTGGGAAGAGGGTGGAGCACCCAGCCCGGGTGTCAGGTGGCTCCTTGATGAAGTTCAGCACCTGATGAATTATGGATGATGGTGGCTTATGTTTCCGGGAGGATGGGAATCTGCCTGGGATAAGTGTGAGAGGAGAATAGGCTGATTCTCCACAGGGGCTCTGACCCTGGCTCTTGTCTGCATGGGGGCTCACAACTGATGTACAGCACAGAGAGGGGTACAGCCCCTCCAGCACAGCTCTGCACACCAGGTGTGTTGCAAACACCCCAGAACCCTCTGCAAGACTCAGCCAGGAGAGCAGACCTGGCCGTGACTGCTCCTTCCTCTGCCCAGAGCCCACACAGGGCAGGCTGAGGACTGAGGTATGTTGTCTTCCCAAACCCTGCCCAGCTCCAGAGACTGGCCACCCATTCTCCCCTTGACACCAGCTCACAACAAGATACCAACAGCAGCCACCACTGGGACCTCCACAGCACAGAGCTGAGGGCATGCTCCAACCAGCGCAGCCCCAGCCGTGCCCACGCAGCCTCCACCGCTCTCATGGAGCCTGGGGCAGGCACCCTGGGATTCAATGCACATTTGAATTTGCAGCAACATCGGCTACAGGTATCTCCAGCTCTTACAGACAGCCACACTGCTGCCAGCCTGCAGGAGCAAAGGCACCTGCACCCCCTGCTCCCATCAGTGAGAGAAGCTGCAGCCCGGGTCTCTGTCCCTGCAAAGTCACTGGGAAGAGAAGCAGTTGGGATCCAGCACAGAAAAAACAGACCCTGATCTCTGCAGAGCCCAGCCCTCTTCCTAGAGGGAAAGTCATGTTCCCTGCATGGAAAGGAGCCAGTCCCTGCAGTGCCTTGGCCAGCTCTGGGGACAGGGGATGCAGGCTGGTGCACAAGGAGGCACAGTGAGCCAGGGCGTCCCTGCATCCCAGGCATGGAGATTTCTGACCTTGCTTCAGGCTCAAGCTGCTTCAGTTCACGATTGGCAGAGCTGGCATCAGTGAACCGCTCCCTCCCATGCTCCTGCAGCACAGCAAGGTGACCCAGTTCTTGCTGAGGATGAGGCCGCTTTCGAAGGCAGCACCAAGCTCAGTCACACCAAGCTCCCCTTTGGACTGCGTTTTTCAGTCTTGTGCCTAGTGTGGGTTTACCGGACGGGATGTGAGATCCAGCACTGACCTGCATGCTTGGATTTGCTTGGTCCTTTACCCAAGCCATGCTCTCTCCCCCATGCACATAAGGGTATCTGCTTCCAGACAGGGGCCCCCAGCACACACTGGAGGAAAGTGTTCCTACACACATCCTCTCCCTGCAGCTCCTCAGCTTTACATAAACACTGCAGATAAATCTGCCCCCTCCCAGCCCAGGAATGCTCCTTTTGTAGAGGTGGTTTTGGCTCCATTCAGCACAGACATTGCCACAGCAAACTGTATCATAGCAACCTGCTGCTCCCCTCAGCAGCCAGCCAGCTCCTCCACAGAGAGCCTGCATGCCCGTGCGCAGCAGAGCAGGGCCCCTTGGTTATCCCACAGAACCACCACCGTCCCCAGCCCGGTGCCAGGAATCGTGCTCTCACCACCTGGGACCATGGGAGGAAAGACCCCTGTGCTGGCAGGAGGACATGAGGGAAGGGATGCACGAGGTCAAGAGCCTCATTTTCTTAATGAGATCAAAATTGCCTTCGTATTCATTAACTTTCTGCTCCAACTCCAAAGCACAGGAGCAGCCCCTGGCACCTTCGCTGGTAGTTCAACTCACCAGCTGCTCTGGCAGCGGGTAATAGCCAGCGCTCACAGCCTCGGCTGCAGAAGCCTCTGGCCCACCCCAGGAGACTGATGGAAACTGATGGTCAGTGCTGCCCAGCAGGGCAGGAGAGCCGCTGTGCTCCAAACTTAGGTAATCTCCAGCTTTCTTTGGAGATGTCTCTACTGAATCAGGGAATTCTGTTTGGGGGATTATTCTTTTAGTTTTTGCATCTATTACTTTTTCATTGAGTACAACAATTAAAAAAAAAAACAACCACAAAAGCCTCAGTTCCCTCAACTCCAGGTCTTCAGTTTTATTGATTCTGAGCACTTGACACCTTTCAGATATTCCAGCAAGACACCCCAGAGACCCACAGTCTGGCACTTCCGAACACACACGCACCTAAGGCTTGTGTGTCTGCAGATCCAGCCTTCCTTTACTGCATGAGTCATTCTCCCACTTGGCACCCAGGTTTGCAAGAAACAGGACCTATGTGCATCTGTTCATGATTAAAGAGAGAAAATTGGAGCAAGCCAAAAACCAGCTTAAAAATAAAATCCACGTGGTGGTTGTCTGAAATTCAGGGGTGGATACAGCCATGAGTAGCTCCTCTTTCTTATCAGCTGGCAACCCCTCAAAATGCCTGGCACTGAGTCAGAGTACTCTGCTCTCAGGCAGGGGACTGAAATGTGCTGTTTCATCTATACCAATATAGTGTTAATCTTCATTTGTTCCTTATTAGCTGTTCTGAGAGATAATGAGCCTCCTCACATGGGCACCCTCCATCCAACAATAGGACATTACAAACCAGGAAAGCAAATATGCATGCAGAGCCATGATCTGCTCTGCAAGGGGCTCCCACAACCCCAACCAGCTCTGGCTTGAAACAGAGACAAGCACTGCCAAGACCTAAATTTTTCAGCATCGCACTTATCTCGGAGGGCTTACTGTAAACTCTCCCCATAGAGCCAGCAACGTTGCGGTGCATGCTGCTTTCTGCAGGGACAGCCAAGAACATCCTTCACAGAATGAAGCAGAAATTCATCCCAGCTTTCTGGAGTGCTGCATTGACAAACCCGAAGCGCCTCGGGTTACCTCCCCGCACAGCAGTGCCAGATGAGCAGCAGCCTTTAGAGACTACAGAGAATGTTTTCTTTGCTAGAAGAACCGCTAGTTCAGCCAAGCCTTTATCCGGAGGACAAAGCTGTCAAAGCAGGACCAAGGTGCAGCTGTCTCAGTATCCTCTCCCCATGCATGGCAAGAAGCCTGTACCACCTCTCAGCCAGCATCAGACACGAGGAGACTATCCCCTCCACTGCCAGGGGTCCAAATCGCCCTTCACTGAGCTTCACCATCCATGTGGCACTCCAACACCTCCCAAGATGGGGGCTGAAACCCTTCGGAGCTGCTGTGTACCAGCACACGTGCTCAGTGTTTCCTGAGGCTAAGCAGGGCTTTCCGGAGCTGAATTCACAGCTCCAAGTGGCCTTTTGTTGCAAAGAAATTTAGCTGAGTGACTACTTACTAGAGGCAAAGGCCCTGCGTGCAGAGGCATGGCTCTGAGCGCCCTTCTCAACTCCCCAGGCTGGGCAGGGATTCCTTCGCACAGCTGCAGCAGAGGACTGGTGTGGGAGCAGGACACTCACGTTCAATCACCGCATGCTTTCCCCATGTGAGTGTGCTCCAGACCTAGTTAATATTACATGAGGTGCCAGTGATTGTAACGGCTTTCACGATTAGTCGTTCCTCTGCCAGGGCAGATGATGATGATGATGGTGTTAATAATAATAATAATAACAACTTTTATTTGTATCACACGTTTAAGACTGAAAATGAAATCTCTGTACAATTCACAGACATGCTGGGCAGAGAACAACCCTCCCAGCTGCTCCTGGATCAGACGGCAGCAGTGCAGAAAGCTGCCGCTGGGGGAGGATATTGCAACAGCCCAGGCAGCTTCTGGCCGTGCCAGCTGGGTGCCCCCCACCCCTACCCCCTGCCCCTCACCCAGCTCTACCAGAGAGGCTGAGCTCCGGGGTAAGGCTTTGAACAGGCTCTCCCAGTGCAGGCAGCCATTTGCATGAGAAAGGCACACATCCCCTGTTACAGCCCGGCTATTGTCTCCTCCCAGGGCCCGTCAAGGGGAAAGCATAAAAATGCTGGATTGAAAACCTGGCCGTGAATGAAAGGCCAGAAGTGGCAGCTGTCCCAGACACCCCAGAACAGAGAGGCGAGGCCAGTCCCCATGGTGAGCCTGCAAAAATCTCGGCTGGTTTTCTGAGACATCCAGGACACTCCAGAGCTGCCATTTCCTCTGCAGATGCAACAAGAGGGCACAGAGTCACCCTAAAATATTTCCCACTGCTAGAAAAGGGGAAATCAGCCCAGAGAAACAATGGCAGAGCTTACAGCAGAGGGTGAAGAGGAATTCAGCCTCAGGGAACACTGGAGAGCAGCAGTTAAACAACCCCAAAGGTCATGCCCAGTCCGTTTATCCTACTGGGGACAGACTATGAAAGAAATTTTTCTTCCTTTTACTTAACTCAGCTCACCCATACAATGGCCCAGCCAGCACCTGTGGGAACGGGCATGTCATGGACCCAGCGCAGGAGCTCCCCGACTGAGCACACAACAGGCTCAGATCTCTGTTTGTGAGGATGAAGCCGCCCATGCTGACACGTCACTTGTGTTCACTGGCAGCCGCTGTGCCCACGGCCGCCTCCACCTCCTGCGTGGCCCACCACACAGCTCCAGCAGCAGTCTCCCTGGGGTTTCTGCGGGTGCATCCTGCTTGCACGATCCCCCAAGACATATCCTTCTGCAAGGCACCCCGTTGGAGCCAGGGAGCTGGGCCTCCCAGAGCCCAGGAACAGTAGTCTCCACAACAAAGGGCTTCTCAAAGACGATCTCTTACTTAGGAGGAACCACAAGCATGGTAAACTCTGCAGACACGGGTCCCTGCCTTTAAGATTTTAGTTGCCTTTAGAAAGGCAGAAGGTAATGTTTGAAGAGCAATAGCTCAGTGTGCCTGGCATACAACAGACCAGAATATGCAAATGCCCTCCTCATTCCCTGTATCATTAGTGCTGATGGGCTTTATACAGGAGACCAGAAAATTAGCCATTGCAGCCTCCCAGACTGCAATAGCTGCACATCAGGGAGACAACGATCTGAACCATCTCGAGTTCAGAGACAGACTTCATCCTCCCAGTGTGAAATCAGACCCTCTCTCTTGAAAGAAAATCGGAGGATTTTTTTGTTTGAAGATTGATAAACTGCAGCAATATTCCTGAGCACCCTGCAGGTCCCCACTCAGCCGGGGCTCAGAGACAGGTTAAGGATCCCTGACCCTGCCTGGCTGATTTTTGTCTGGAAGGGGAGGATAATGCAGATCCCACTGATACAAAAAACATGTTTCTGACACTAATATAGTGCTCATTAGAGTCCAGCCCAGAAGAGTGACAAGTGGCAGAGACAGGAATTAAAGCACTGGTGACAGACTCAGAGACACTGGTAACAACAGGCTCTGGCAGTACCGCGGTCCAAAGCCCAGACCCGACAACTCCGGGGTCACAATTACAAAAGAAGCAGCAATTAGTGACATTAGATATTAAAGTGAGTGGCACTAAGAGCAAAGCAGACCTGGCGAAATAGAGTCAGAGCCGCCATTGTGCCAAGTTCCACTCCGCAGCAAAGACCTGGCTGTCCGCATGCAAAATGCCAGGCTGATAAACATGTACTGCTACCCCTACCAGCACCAAGGTGCCCTGTGCTGCTCAGGGTTGCCTCACTCTGTCCACAGCAACAACACAGCCAGGCAAAGCCAGCTGTGGCTCTCTGGGAGGCCATCTGAACCGCAGCCCAAGGGACAGAGCTTTTACCAGCGCATCCCCTGCTCCTTCTCACAGAAAACCCTCTGATGGCAGGCTTTGCCACAAGAGGAGATCCTGCCATCCTTACAGGCAAGGCCTCAGAAAGGTTTTACCCAAGTGAAGGTCACAATTTGTTCTTCAGAAGTTAGGGTATGACAGAGCCTCATGATGGGGAGGGCCCCAACTCCCTGACCCTGACAGGCAGCAAGGTCAGGGTCAGACAGTTGTCTTGAAATGACACAAAGCACTACCTGCCAGAGAGAAAGTGGGCAAAACAAGGAGATACAAGGCATCCCACCAAAGCTGGAGGGAGACAGAAAGCAGCAGAGGGAACCGCCGGCCACTACCACAACTGCCCCTAGGCTCAGCCCTCCGAGGGACACCGAATATGGCATGGCCATCGGCCCCGGGACTTTTACAAGCTTCTCTCATGGATGGACCACAACATTTCTCTTGCTTGTGCAACATCACTGCAAATCCCTGAAGTGTAGGAAAGGAGGAAACGGTCCCATGACACGTAACAAGCAATCGTCTGGAAAGTGCATGACTGAAACAACAGCTAATCAGCTTGGACAATTAACCTCTGCTCCTAATTCTTATGATGCACATACAAAAATGAGTAAATTACTAAACAGCCCAGCTGGCATACCTTCAGGATGGACATGATAAGGATGAAGGGAATGGTATTTGGACGGGCTGAGGTGGCATTTCTGGGCCTCTCTCCAGATCTTATTACTGGAAACCTGGCACTCAGGAGGAGGCTGTTCTGCTGGATTTACCGGCAGAGGAATCCCCAGCTCAGGCAGGCACAGGGCGCTTCTGCCTTATCCAGATCCTGTGCCCTGTCTCACATATGCAGCTCACAGAGCTTCAGAGGAGCTTGCTCAGATGCAAACCTCACTCTGGCAATTGGCAGGCATCTCTGGAAGCTCCTTGTAGAAGTCTGGGGGAGCATCACTGAGTGTCTGGGGTGGGAGGGCTGGGGCTGCAGAGACAGCCTGAGTAGCTCGTCCAGGCTTCTCAACAAGCACACTGGAAATCACGCTGTGGCAGCTGACAAGGGAGACAAATGGGAGCCAGAAGTCTCTTTCTGGCACTCTTGCCATGTCACAAGGGCAGTTGGCATTGCCACAACCTGCCTGTCATCCTTTCTATGGGGTACAACAAGGATTAGGAGTGGCAACAGATTCCCACAGCACAGCCAGCACACGCTCTGGCTTTGGGGAACACATCCAAGGGCTGAACGAACACAATTATCTTTATGCAATGTTGCACATTTCAGGTTTGCTGTGCATGAGCAGCAGATCCTTCCCTGACTGCTCGGCTACCAGATAAGGTTTCTCCCCATGGGGAAGGCTGGGCCTGTACACTTGTGAAGTTTAATCAAGTGGAGATTTTATCGTCAGAATCTGGGGCAAAAGGAAAGCTGCTTCCATGTCCTCACCGCATGCACAGGGCCCAGGGCGCAGGCCAACCAGCCCTTTCAGAGATCTCCCTCCCACAAAGCCTTCTGCTGTCCCCCATCAGCCACCCCAAAGCACACTAGCACTGTTTGGTGGGGCAAGAGGGCCATCCTTGGCAGCACGCTGAGTGAGGGCTATTAGAGAGGCAAGCCATCACAGGCAGAAGATGGGGCGTGACTGTCCTGCTCCAGGGAGTTTCTGCAGGTCTGTTTACGTGACTGCCTCGATAAGGAGCTTCCGCTTGCCCTAAACACACGTTAAATCAGTGTTAAAGTGGCATCAGGAGGTGCCACGAGTGCCACAGAGCAGCCAGACTGACAGAAGAAATGGGGAGAGCAGAGTGGTGCTGTCCTTGCCCACAGGAGAAAGCGGATCACCTCCGTGCCGTGGGAAAGGGGTCTGCATCAGAGCCGGGAACAAACCCACCCCACAGAAAGCCCTTCCTTGCCTATGAGGTCACAGCAGCCAGCAACATCGGCTGGTTGTCACTAATGGCACCATTCCTACTCAGCACCCCCCGTGACTCCCAGGACACCCCACAGCCCTGCAGAGGCTGCGCCTCCCGGATCCACAGCAGAGAAGGGATGGATGCTGCCACAGGGCATGTTGCCCTTGCTGCAGGGAGGTGCAGGAGAAGCAACCTCCATCCCTGAGCCACACAGCATCGCAGCACCCCCACACCATGCCCAGCCCAGCGAGATGATCCTCCCGGGGACTGTCATGTCATGTTATGTCTTCTCAGGTCCATCCTCCACCCACTCAAGCATAAGCATTTCTGCTGCTGTTTCTGCTGCAACTCTTGAAACTTCTGTCCAACTGGCTACTGACCTGCCTGAGAATGTGACCCAGCTGCACATATTTTTAGGCTTAACTACGTATTTGTGCTGAGGCAGAACACAAGTATGCTGGTTTCAGGCTCCCAGCCTCAACAGGGAGCATGGGAGGAGCTATTTTGGTACGGAAAGGGCAGCTCCACATTTTTTCTCTGCCTCAAAGTGCAAGTGGCATTGAACTCTTCCCAAGACAGAACTTGCTCTTGCACTTTGGAAGAGGCAGCCATGGCAATCCTGGAGCCACACGCTGGGAATCCAGGCACAGACAGCCTCAGCATCCATGGAGATGCCATCGCTAAACTAGGCCCCTTTCAGCTCTCTAATCTCATCAACATTCCTCGGTAGTTCCCCTAAAGAAGGATCTGTTATCGCAGCCTGTAGGTTCCCACACAGGCCATACCAAGGCAGACTGTTTGCCGAGTACAGGCAAAGAGGGAGGTGGAGGGGGATTTACAACTCACAGTGTTATTCTTGTCTTGAAAGCACATCCGCTTAAGAGACAGAAGCCCTGGCAAAGGACTGGCAGCCATGCAACTCCCCTGTTGTGAGCTGCAGCACAGAGGGGGGCAACTCCCTGGCACCGCTGAACCTGCGAGCACTGATCTTTGCGATGTCGCAGGTTGTGGTAGACACTGCGGCTCTCAGCAGCAGTGCATCCTGCTGGTCCACAAAGGACAGAAAAGTCCTCTCTAGCAGCTTTCCAAGATGGCAAGGATCACGTGCAAGGCACAATGCCAGGCCTGGGCCTCCCCTTGAGCCACTGGCACAGATGCCCCTACCAGAAACAGGCAGCTCTACTCTGTACCGGGATCTGCATCAGCAAAAGATGCACCAAGCAGATAAATGGCCTCAGGTCATATCCCTGCTCTGCCTGCCAGCACTTTGAAGCCACGGATACAGAAGGCAGGCAGAGCCTCCCAGCATAAAGGGGTGTGAAACAAAAGCAAAGAACTGAGCCCAGGCTGCCATGCACAGAGTAGCTTCCTCCCCATTATTACTGGAAACAAAAGAAAAACCCCACCTACGTAGAGGGTAAAGCCTCAGATCTGCCAGTACTGATGCTGTAGCACCCTGGCCTTGCCGAGGCATTGGGCAGCAGCATTGCCTGAGCCCATCTCTCCCCCTGCTGGTACCCAGCACCAGGGAAGGGGCTCTGCGGGGCCACCGGTGCGGCCGTCGGCAGGTGGGATGAGCAGGGGCGTTGGGCCAGTCCGGAGTCGTGGGCAGCAGGTCCGCTGGCAATGCCTGAGTCACCACGGGAATGTACTGAGCGCCAGTGCCTGGGAAGGAGGTCAGCTGGCACTGAATGTTCTCATTGCCGGAGCGCTGCTGAGCACTGCAGCAGCTCCACTCCAGGTGCAAGACCTCCCAGGCAGACCCATGGACACTCCCTGCTCCCACGGGGAACACAGCTATCGCATCACTGAGGAATACTTACCTGCCCGGTGCACACCTAGTGGTAACTACACTCCCTTTCACACCTCTGAAGCATGGAAATGAAACTTGCCTACTCTTTGCAAAGCATTGCTAGTGATCACAAAACCATACGCCCTTCCTCCACCTGGCCGCAAGGAAGAAAGCTCTTCCTGACAGGTCTGGGGCACCGGCACTGCGGGTCTGGGAGGCACCCAGCCCTTTGGAAACAGCACTCCCAAGCCATCAGGCATCCCGTCAAACAGGAGTTTCCCCCTGCCACAAGATACTGGCGCCACGCAGAGGAGTTGTTTCTGTGCTGAGCACATTCGGCCAACAGGCAGCAAAGAAAGAATTTACCAGAATGGGAGCACGAAGAGCAGCAAAGCACAGTGTCCTCCGTAAGGCTCATGACCAGAGGTGCCAGAGCACGGCAGCTCCCCAGAGCCAGAACCCTGTCCACCCTGTATGGCAGGCAGGCTCCGCACCCCTTCCCTCACACACAAAGATGTCAAACTGCTTTTTAATGGAGGCTTTAGAAAATGGCACGTAGCACAGGCTTTCAGGGGGACAGGAGGGATGGGACATCCCTGCTGTGCTGTAAAATGGCACCTGAAGCAATTTCACTCCCACAGTGTGCCCCGAGGTGGGAATAACTTAAACAGAAACAAACATGAAATGCAACGAGCACCTACAGATGATGGACGAGGGGTCAAGCTCAAACTTGGTTCACTTTTCTCCCTGGTAGGTTCCTAGATCTAAGGTGCTTCAGACGGTGCAAAGTCCTCACATTTGCCCTGTCTGAGCAGCACAGATTTCATCCTCATGAAGGATTCTCAGTGCTGGAAACTCTCCAGAGTCACCCTCCAGCCTCAGAAAAACTAATCAATGGACAAAGGGTTAAAAGACATTTAAAGGAAATCAGAGGTCCCAATACAATTTGGGAGCCATTCAGTTCTCCATCACTTCTGTCCACCCTATGGCAGTATTTCTCTAACTATATTTACTGCCTGCTGCTAATGTCATAGCCTGCATTTGCCACTTAGCAGGAGGGGCAAATTCAGCCTGAAAGGCTGCATTTTCCAATGCACTTATATCAGCTGGTATTACAAGCCCCAGGGAGCAGACAACATCCTGGTCAGTACAGAGATTATCAACGGGACTTCTGAGTGGCCAGGTAGGCTGTGGCCACGCTCGGTCACAATAAAGGGAGTTCTCCAGGCAGAGTGTTCTTGCCCCAACACCCATTGCTGGATGATGCTCAGCTCACCCTGCACAGCTTCCAGAGTCTCCGACCACTTTCACAACTAACTACAGGGCAGGGGGGGATTAAAAAAAAAAAAAAAATCAAGTCAGCTCCTCTGTCCAGGTCTCTCTTCTGATTTCTGGAGGAGACCTTCAGTTCCAATTACTTGTCTAAGAGATGGTAAGTATTTAAAATATAAATGGCAATCTTGACAGGAGGAGGGGAGCACTTTCCCAGCACCTCCCTTCCCGCTCTTGCTGGGATGAAATTTATCATGAACAATAAGCCCTTGCACATGAAGCTGCTTAAAACAGACAGGAGGTAGCACAGAGACAAGGGAAGGTGCACCTCAGTGCCTGTCATTCTGCATGAGGAGGGCAATTAGCCACTCTCGATCCCTTCAGCTCAGCTGGTTCAATTCGCTACTGTGCAAAACTTATTTTACCAAAGCTCTTGTTTACAAGTGTCTCTGAAGGGTAGTGGAAATTCAACAGCAGCTTGCAGTCTACAGCTAAAAATATCAGTTTGATTACCAGGGAAAATTGCTGTGTATTGCTTTGCAGGACTGTTTATTGAAGAACTAGCTCCTATGTATTTCAAATCAAAGCTGCAACAGAAGGGAATTTATCTGGGAAAACTACCTAGCAAACTCTATCTACAACAAAGCTGTTAAAAAGGTCTTACATTTTTCATAAGGAGAAGGGAGAAAGAATCAAAGTCCATTTCCTCTTGGCTATAGAGATAAACATTAGACAAATGTATATCTTCTGTTGAAAAGGTTAAAAATGAATGCGTGACAGCATCAGATGCACGTATCAGATACATACACACAGCTTTAAAGACTTTTTATCATGTCATTTTCTTTTAACATTTGTAAGATTGAAGCCAAACATTCTGGAGAATTCCTAAAAAGCAGACAACACATCAAACATGCTTCCGCACCCTCAAAAGGTGAAGTTTTTCATGTCAAATACAGACACTCAGAGCAAAGCCGTTCAGTGCCTAACAAAGATACCCCACCCAGTCCCTTTTTGCAAGCTGTGGAAGTCCACGGTTTGGAAACCCCCACAGCCACAGGGGTGATCAAGCTGTGGGTGTACGCACAAGCACGCCCTGGTGACATGTGGAATCGGCCACCCCTCACTCCTGGCGCACCCCGATCCAGACTCACCTTGTCGGAGCAGCTCCAGGGAACCCTCTGCAGGGAAGGCCCCCAGGTCGACCAGGATGGCTTCGCTGTTACCACATCTGAGGGACTTCACACAGACATGTCAGCCCAGCACCATCCACCATGCAATGACTTCCACGTCGTAGCCACCATTCTGTGCTTCAAGCACAGCTTCCAGTCAAACGCTGAGAGCCAATGCTTCATCCACGGCTCCAGCACCAAGAGCTGCCCTAAGAGCCAGCATCCTTGTGGCTCACATCACAGCACACATCGTGCGGGCAAAGCAAAAGACCCCTTTTTGTCTCAGGGAATAAAAAGCAGCAAAAGCAAGGTCTCCTGGGTCAGGAAGCTCCAGAGCAGACTCAACAAACTCATTTTACACATTAGAGCTAGTCCAAGACTCAGTAAAGCCGCTGCTCTAGTAGAGCTGTGCTGATCCTACAGCTGTAATTTGATGGATGTAAAATTACAGCAAGGAATTTCCGTGTACAAAAGCAAAGAAAGTCCTAGGTCATGTTTTAATTTACTATTGCTCTTGGACACCAAGAGGACTTCATTTGTCATAAGGACTCCAGAAATTATGGGAAAAGAGCATCAGCAAGCCTGTGATGTATGTACAGCCACAGAGCACAGCATTCAGCTGCACCATGTGTACACAACAGTCCAAAAAGGTTGTCAGAGGTAAATTAAAAGGTGGACATGAACTTTGCTGGATGCCAATATTTTTATTGGCTCTACATCAGGCACTTTACTTGCAACTCACGCCTCCACAGAAAGACAGCATGAAGTTTGGGAAGGGTCTCGGTGGGCTGGGACTGCTGTGCCTACCACTTCATGCAGAATCACAACTGAGGACACAAAGAAGCAAAACCAAACCAAAACAAAAAACCGCCAAAGAACCCCAGACGCTCTGTCGCACAGAGTGATGGAAGGACAGCGCATTCCCACAGCACATTCCTCTCCAAGGTGAGGTCTCCCTTCTCAAGCTGCGCCTTGCCTCTTCCCCGTTCCTCCCCGGCCTCACCTCGCACCCCAGAGCTGGTTTTGTCGTGTCTCCCGGCTGTATCCCCCCACGGGCAGGGATGGAGCCGCTCTAACGCGAATGCAGCACCAAAAGGCAGCGCAGAGCCGTATCTGGGAGACTGCACCGCGCAGGCTGCGGGAAAAGAGACGAGAACGCCCAGTGCGGCGATACCTGGGAATCACCCCGGAGCGGCGGCGGGGCTGCCCGGCGGCAGCCCGGGACCCGGCCGGGAAGCTCGCAGGCTGCCGGAACATGGGGCGCA
>NW_008794172.1:1119282-1127401 GCF_000699145.1 Aptenodytes forsteri | reverse complement strand
GGGCAGGGCACGGCACCAGCCCGGCGGGAGGGACAAGAACCCGCAGCGGCTGTCGTTCCCTGCTAAAGGAACGGGACTTGTTCCCCTGAGGAATTTGGCAGAAATGGGAACACCGGGCATTTTCACCAGCTCTACGCGAGTTTTAAGAACCCCGTATCTCCCATGTCCATGACCAAGTTATACTGGCGCGGAGGAGACCGATGTTTTGTGCAGGCTGCACCACCCCCCGGGCTGGCTGCAGAGCCTTCTGCAAAGAGGGCAGCATTTTCTGCTTTCCGTTCCTCCCCGAGTATGGACAGTGCGTCTATAAATTACAGGCAGTGATTTTAATTAGCAGAATTATTGAAAAAGGAAAGGCTCCTCTACTGCTAATATTTTGCCGGCCATATTGCAGAAAGATTTACTGTAATGGCAAACTTTCATTTATCAGAGACAAGCTGTCTGTCACAAAATGCATTAAAATAGAGACAATGAAGACAAAGCAAGTCTGAAGAAGTGGAAATTTAAATGTTTAGGCAGTGAAACCGGATTTATTAATGGACTGAGGGGGCAGTTTGTTCTTGCTGAAATTGCAGTCATTTTTCATATATAAATATTGGTGCTGTGCATGAAGTAGGGATGAGTAAAGAACAGAGACATGGTGCAAGGCATGGTGCCATGCAGGTACCCAGTGGTTCTGAGTGCTGCTTTGCTTTCTGCCAGGCCTGCCAGCCAAGCACCAGCTGGGACATGTCAGCCTCAGTCAGCGTGCGCTTTGGAGAGCTGGCTGCCTGCACTCCTTTGCATGGTCATGGGCCACACAGATCCCGTGTCTTGGGATGCATGCCCGGGGCAGGGGCCAAGTGCAGGCGGAGCTCAAGGTGTGTTCTTAGCGCATTCAGCTGGTCAAACGAGAATTCAGGCCCCCCCTCATCTTATCACATGCCAGGCAAGACCTCAGAGCAGAGGGGATGAAGCTATCCTGGAATCACGGTAGCGTAGCTCACGTCCTCACCTGGTCTGACTCCTGCATTATACGGGCCAGAAAACTGTTGTCAGTCAATTCCTCATTCTGTAGCTTTGCGATGTGTATTGCTGCAGCATCTCCGTGCCTCCCAGCCTTGCCTTAAGCAATGTGATGAGCAACTGTCACATGCCTGTTTCCTTCCACCATCCCCAGGGAAAGGAGCTTGTGCAGCTCTGTGTAATGTTTTGTAAGCCCTGTAGGGTTTTTTGGCCTTCTTATATGTGTGCATGTCACTCAGCTTTTATGTGGAGAAACGGAAAGAAAAATTCATTGTGCTGGTGACTGCAGGTAAAGGAGTGCTGGATGGCCATAGGTGTCACCTGAGCAAGCTGTTCCCCTGGCCAATACCCTTTCTTCTGAAAGCTTTTCACTGTATTTCTCAATAGGAATTAGTTTTTTGCTTCCAACCAACAGATTATTGTGACCCTGCTTCAGAGGAAGCAGGAAACTTTCTGTAGTGAATACTCAAGACCCGCATTTGACTTCCCCCTGGGAGGGAAAGCAGCTGAGAGTGCCTTTTGCTCAGAGCCACTTGGGGCACTGTCACTGCTGAGCCTTGTGTCCCATTTGGTGCAATGCACCTTTTGGCAGGCAACACTTGCAAAATATGTTAGGCAACCTACAGTCACGGTGTAAATTTTCAGAATAGGATGCAGAGAGAGACATGCTGTGACTATCACCGCGTATGGTGAGGTGACAGATGGCTCCCACACATTTGCTCCTGAAAATGCTTCCCCAGTGGCTAGATCCTCCCTTGCTGATCCATGCTTTCAGAGACTTTAATTGCTATTATGAATTAACTTTATTGTGTTATATTTGTGTTATTTCCTGTATAAAGAAACTAGAAGACATTCTCGGGACCTGTACTAGGGAAATGTACTGGGAGAAACCAACCTTTACCAAAGGACCCACAGTCTGAAACCTGGAGCCTGTGACATCTTGTTCTTGTGCCTGCACAGAGCCTCAAAGTCTGGTCCTCTACAGCCAGTCACAGGCTCTGGACCTAATTTTAGATGTGATGAAGCAGGTGAATGTAACGAGCGAGGAATCTCCTGTACTCTGTCGTATGGCCGTGACCCCTGCAAGATGCACACGTGTACCTAATGAGAGGCACATGAGTGTGACCCCTGAGGACACAGACAGAGCTCATGCCCATCACGTTATGCAGTGCCACTTTCTCTGTATTTTCATGGTGCGTGCATTGTTAACTTCGTACATATCTTTTCTGTGCCATTTGTCTCAGTCTGCAATGTCTTATTTCCACTGGTAAGCCTCTAAACTGGGACAGAAATAGGGGACACACTTTAATTTCTCATCAGATCTAGTCTTAAGTATCTTTTTGGACTTGTCAGATATGTGAAAGAGCTAGAAACTTGCCAGGCAAAACTGCAGAGTGTTGCTAACTGTTAACACTCAGCAGTTAAATCATTCAGTCCTGAATGGTGTATTATTTGATGGTTTCCCCTAGAAGATGAAGAGGTGGAGAAGCAGTAGAGTTTGAACATATGCAGCAAAAAGATACAAATCAACAGTAATTAGGAAGGTTAAAAGAAAGAAAAAAAAAAATCCCAGCCAAATCCCCTTTCCTGTGTCCAGCCTGTTTACATTCTGTGCTAGAATAACGCTGATCTGACTCACTGCGGGCATTAATGAAGTTTGCACCTCTGGGTGAGCAATTTAATTTATCTCAGCAAGCCAAAGCTCGTTATAACGGTCCATAAATGTTATCAGATGAAAGCAGCATCCTTCAGCAATCTCGGGGGTTAAAGCAAGGAGGCATTCAACTGACAAGGCTTCTGCTGGAAAGACTGCAGTCAGAGCATGTGTGTTACAGGCTGAGGAGGCACAATACCTCAGTTACTGCTGCAGATTTCTCTGTATTGAGAAAGTGATCTGGAGCCTCTGTAACACTCCTCTGGAAGTAAGCAGCTCCCTTTTTTTTCCCTTTTTCTCTGAGGACACCTCTCTTTAGGATTCATCAGGCCCAGCACCAGCTGGAGAGACTTGTGAGGGTCTGGGGGACTCCACAGGTTGGCTGCAGACTGATTGCTCTCCTGCAGGGAACAAGAGGCTCCTTGGAGGAGCAGGGACTTGCAGCACCGAAGGCACACAAAGAGGGTCAGGGTGGGAGGAGGAAAATGGCTGATTCTCTGATTCTGTCCCCTTTGGTGTGGAAATCTCCTTGCCACACATGTCCCCTCCCACGCCGGATCCAGCTACTTGAAATGCAGCTTCCACCACTGCGCTGGCCTTCCCCTCACCTTGCTCTGGGTGGAGGCAGTGCAGCACGCACACGGTTGTTTCCATTGCGCCCTTTCTGCTGGGGCTGCCAGCCACCGCCAGTGCTGGCTGCGGCTCCAGCTCTGGCTCTGGCACACAGCATCGGCTGTTGGGGTGACGGAGCGAGCCCAGCTGGACGCTCCCTGGCAGAGGTGCTCAGCTGAGGTGGTTTCTCCAGCAGTAGGAGTGATCGCCACCGCCAGAGCTGGCTGCGGCTCCAGCTCTGGCTCTGGCACACAGCATCGGCTGTTGGGGTGACGGAGCGAGCCCAGCTGGACGCTCCCTGGCAGAGGTGCTCAGCTGAGGTGGTTTCTCCAGCAGTAGGAGTGATCTCCACCACCTTCGTGTTTGGAATCACTCAGCAAAATGAAATATTTTCAGTTTTGCAATTCTTTTTCCTGTGGAGAGTGGTGGAGGTGGAGAGGGCAGGGAATGAACAGAAATAAACCCTTGAAACTTCAGTTTCTTTTCCATTTCATTTCAAACATGAATTGCATCTCCTGAACACAAATTGGGGAAAAATGGTTTTCTTTATAAAGTCGTCCTTTAAGCAGGTCCAACACAGTGAGGCAGCATCCTACAGGCTGTGTGTGCCCGGACTGGGTCAGGTCCCTCCCCTAACCCGGCGGGGCCGCAGGCCGGCGAGAAGGTCCCTGCTGTGGTCTGAGGGATGGGGCTTTCCACGGGGGCTGCTTTAGCCAGGCTGGGCGCAGGTGAGGGTCGCGGGCTCTGCTGCCCCACTGCTGCGCCCTGCTGTGTTTCAGTATGATGCTCGCTTTTCCTTGCAAAGCAGCTTACGTGCCTGGGGTGACGCAGGGGAACGACGAGCAGCCAGCACTGTCGGTGTGCAGCAGTGCGGGGACTTGCCGGGAACCAGGGCCCTTGAGCAGCTGCAGAGTTTTCAGTGGTGCAGAGAAAACCATCTCCCATTGCAACGCACACACCATGCTACTCGGTCCTGCGTGTCATATGGTTACCTAGTCCCTTGAAAGCCACAATGAGCACACGGAGGGGAAGTTTGTGCATTTTCAGTGAGGTAAGAAATGCTGACCAAATAATCGGCTTCTAATGGGTGCACAGCATGTGGATGTGCTAAGCCTATAATTGTCAGTGAATTATTGATGCTGTGGTGGAAAGTTGAATTTAAGGAGAAGGATTCTCGTTTCACAGGGTTTCTCCAAGGACCACAGTAGAGAAAGTACCTGCCTCCGGAGGAGGACATGGTGGGATGCTGTTCTGTGCACACCTGGAAACCGGCCTCGCACTGGCCATGCCCTTTGCTTGTGCTGCTTCCTCAGCCTCCGCTGTTTGGGTTTGTGCAGGGGAAGACACTGGAGCAGCCTCAGCCCAGCTAAGGCAGTGTTCTTTGTGGGAATGATACTCTGTGCTGGGAGGATTTCTTCAGTTTGCTGTCACCATGAGGAGTGAACTGACATTCACTGAGCATCAGTTACCACTTGACAATCGCCTCCATTGTCTCTGTGATCAAAACAGCAGCGCAGGGAACTGTGGCTGTGAGTGGCAGGTACATCTGAGGGGTTGTGTCAGATCTCTTCCACCCGCTGCTCTACCTGTCAGATCTAAATGTAATTTACTGTGATATAGGCATGGTGTCATCCAGGAGGCACAGCATTCCTGGTACATGTGATGCAGCTGGGACATCTCATCTGTGTCTACCTCTGTGTGCATCCCAACACTCTGCAGACACAGGTGAGGAAAAGGCAGAATAGAGGCAGGAGGAATCTCTCTCTTGAGTTCCCGACAAACCCAAAATATAGATGGATCGAGGTCAACACTTGCTGTAGATCCAGGATGCCAAAATATACAGCCCTGAAAACGTCACTTTGGGCCCTGGCACCCCGTGGGGTCTGACCGCAGCCCCACAGCCCCTTCCAGAGCCAACCCCCTGCAGCTGGGGGTGGCCTGGGAGCCGGTGGTCTTGGAGATTGTGGGCAGCACTGGCAGAGCAGAAGCAGGGAGATGGCAGCACCTGGTCAGGGCCTGAGCGGGAGTGGGAAACCTCAGCTCCAAGCACTTCACCTGTGGCCAGGTGTGGAGACACCCCATGGCCAGGCAGTCAGCCTCCGGTCCTGAGCGGGGTCTCAGGCAGCCTTGCCGGGTGAGGGAAGGCTTTTGTGGGCCTGGCCCTCCTGGGGTCCATCCTCAGTGAGCCCTAGGGCCGAGGCCAAGCTCCCACAGGCAGCTGACTGCTGACCGGCAAACCTGCTAGGCTTTCTTATCTCCTGCCTGTTCATTGTTCTGGTGTCCTTGAGAGCAGAGGAGAGGGACTGTTAGAGCCCTGTGTGAAAATAAAGGGAGGTGGAACAAAGAGCTGGGCAGGGCAGGCTGGCACTGCTCCTGCTGCAGGCACATCCTCCTCATCCCACTGCCAGAGGCTCAGGGGGAGCAGCAGGAGGATGCGAAAAAGCAGGCAGGGAGCTCAGGGTGAGGTGCAGGGCTATTGGAAAGCTGAGCATCTGGGAGAGAGATAATGCGAACTGTTTCCTCGGTGGCCTGTGCCTACCTCTGGCTGTAAATCACAAGTCAGTGCCATTCAGAAGGCCCCAGCACCTCGGCTGCGTGCTCCTGTGCAATGAAAGCTCATGTTTGGAGAGCTTGCTGAAAAAGGGGTGGAGGAGCGAGCACCAATTCCACTGGGAAAACTTCTTGTTTTCTCTGGCTAACGCATCCCCTTGCTAGCCCACCCCAGTGTCCCATCCCGGGTGTGTGGCAGCCAGCTGCCATGCTGTGCTGGGGATCGCAGATCTGCAGGCTCAGAGCGTGCCAACTGCGAACGCCTGGCCTGAGCACATGCACCAGCACCTCCCCATCAGCTCCCCGCAAATGGCAGAACTTCACCCCCCCTGACACTCCAGAGCAGCGACTAGCCAGAACTGTCCCTCTTAAATCTTAAATACAGTGGAAAAACTACCCCAGCAGAATACAAACTGAACTGGGTAAAGTAAAATTTACAGGGCAAATGTTGCTAAACTGAGCTGATAAGGAAAGATTGACTCAGGAGCACAAAAGAGACAAAGGCAGCAAGAGCAGTCTGCCCAATCAAACAGACTTGCCACTACGCAAAAATACCTCTATCTAATCTGCTTTAGAGCTGCATACAGCTGGAGCAGTCTAGCAGAAGAGGAGTCTGACTCCCCAATCCCACTGCCTTCATCTACCATTCTCTGAGCCTTTGGGAGTCATCCCCTTATCTCAGGTGTCTATAGGGGATCCCTCCTCGCCAGCGTGTTTCATCCACCACAAGAGCACTGACAACTGTGAAAATAAATCACTGAAAGGACAAATGCTAGGAGAGCTCCTAGGAAGAGCAGTAGGAGACAGAGGATTGTGCTTTGACTCCTTCCTAATTTTGGGTGTGAGAGATGCCCGGACATCAGGAAGGCACATCTGTATTTCCCAGAGCTGAGCAACAGCAAACAAAGGTGTAAAGTAACTGTCCAAGCCGGACTGCAGTCCTGTCATGCAACCGGACATAAGCGTCCTCCTCGTTCCCACTGCAGCCCTCCAAACACCCATAAATATGCCACACAGCAGAGCCAGATGATGTGCAGCCTGCTCCAGGCCTCTGCCCTCCTGGCTGCTTTCCTGCCTTTGTGCTCCACTTCCTGAGCAGCCCCAGCCTGCCCGGCTTGCACTGCTTCAGGGCCAGCCCAGCCTGGAGCGCAGCCCTGCAGGACAAGGCCACATTCATGCAAAACTCCTGCTGGCCTCGGTCAGCAGACTGCATTCACGTAAAGAGCAGGACTGCTGTCGCAAACAAAGCCCCTGGAAACACTGGGGTTTGCTAATCCATGCGCCGGCCAGAGCCTTACATCAAATGCTGTCAGCAGTGCTGGGAGTGCCCTGCCCAAAGCAGGCATTGTGCCGGGTTTTGCTTGGCTTGGGAATTCTGGAGCACTGGAGTGACACAGAAACTTCCCCAATACATGTTTTGATTATCCTTCAGGTGGTCTTTGCTTTCTTTTTGGGGGTGGATGTTTTTCTTTTTCAGGGCTCTTTGACTTGTATGCTTGAGCAGTCACCCTGCAATGGCTGCGGTTTATTAGGGATGAGGATGTGTTCCCCAGACAGCAGACAAGCGAGGCATGGATCCGACTGCGCTCTTCACACACAAAACTGCACTGAATCAGCACCTTGATAGCAAGTGCGATATATGGGAGATCTGACACAGATCCGAGTAGTGAATTCATGGAGAGGGCTGCTGTCTGCTGGCAGATGCCTCACAAGCAGGAAGAGAGGCTGGATCCTTCGATCCGTCTGCACACCCTGCCTTATTTATTTGTCTTTAGTTACAGGACTAGAGCTGTACTCCTCCCTCTTGTCTGTGAGCCAGTCCGTGCCTCACCTCTGCTGCACGCAGCCATTTCAGGGCTAAGAGCAGAGAGATGTTTATTAAACCTCCCTGCAAGTGACATCAGTTACTCACAATAAATTGTAGTAACTCAGTGAGATGACACTCCAGCAAAACAGCCATTTCAAACGTGTCTCCAGAAAAGATGCAAGCAGTTTGTTTGCTTGAAAGGAATCATTTAAAAAAAAAAAAAAAAGAAAAAAAAGAAAAAGAAAAAAAAGGTGGTGTGGAGGAAGAGAGACGCTACGTGCGCAGGACAGCACAGCCCCGGGAACTGAGGGCGGCCAGGCTCTGCAAAGCTGCATCCGCAGCGCAGATGCCGAGGGCTGCGGCCTAAGGGAGCTTTTATTAATTAACGCCCAGGCTGCTGCGGCTCCGCACGCCCCGGCGGAGGGCGTACGAGCAAATCTCCGCTCCGCTCCCTTCTCCCCTGGCATCGGCTTCAGACCTGCCGGGGGAAG
>NW_008794172.1:1103040-1118361 GCF_000699145.1 Aptenodytes forsteri | reverse complement strand
CCCGCCTGCAGAGGCTCCCGCGGCGGCCGGGCAGCAGACAAAGCCCCTTGACAAAGGGGCCGCGCTGGGCTGCGTGGGCCGGACGTCCCCGGCGCGTCCCTGCCCGCCCAGCCCAAGCCTCCTGCGGTCCTGGCTGCCCTCGCCCTGCGAAATGCTGACCCAGCCCCCGGGACGGCAAGAGCATTGCTGCCTGCCCACCCTAAGGGCCGGGGTCTCTGGGGTCTGGAGTCGTGGGGAAAAGCTGGAAGTGGTTGTGTTCTTTGGGGACTGCCAGGTGTATTTGCATGCACAAAATTTTCTTGTTAGTGGTGAGTGCTAGTAGGATGTTGGGCTAAAGCGTGACCGGGCTGTTTCTCAACACGTTTGTGACTGACCTCTTTAACTACACGAACGTGGAAGGAAACAGCTCCAGCTGCTGCAGAGTTGTCCAGAACCATCTGAGGGTGGTGAGTTGTGGGCACGACCAGGTTAGTTGCTCTTGGTGCTGGGTTTGTGGCCCACGAGCCTGTGGCTGCTGCATTTCTAGCAACTTGGGGGACAGAAGAGTTGGCTCTGCATGTCCCAGACCTTTGGGTCTTAGGGCTGTTGCAATTATGGGGCTTTAAGATGATTCTTAAAGCAAAACAACTAGCAAAACAGTGTCTCAAAAAAACCCAGTGTGTCAAAGATGATCCCCTCCCCTCCAGAAAAACATCTTGGTTTACTCAAGTGTAAATGCCAAATCCACACACCGAGGAGCCTTTCTGCTCACTGCCTTGGCTCTGCCTCTTGTCTGCTTGCTGATATGACTGCTTGGTGTTTTGCCGTCTCCTTCCTGTTGCACAGCGAGCAGCTGTTTCTTGCCCAGTGGGATAAGAGCAGATTTTGGGGGATGCCTCAGACGTCAGGTCTGAGGCTTAGACCCGGGAGGTTTTCCTAAGGTTGGACATGCTTTTTCCAGGGTTGATCCTGTTAAGCGTTGCCCCAAGCCTCCTGCCTGTTGGCAGAATGATCCTTGCAAGGGGCAGCAGTAATATTTCATGGTGTTCAGACTCATGCTCCCAGCTTGGACAGGGAGGGTAGGACATGACCCCCATCCCTCTTATGTCACTGGGGGTCTGTTGGTTTTGGCAGCTGGCAGTCAGGCAGCACGCTGGGTGCAAGCCAGAGCCTGGGGCGCCTGCGGTCCCTCTGAGGCTCCTGGCGTGTGCCCAGGTCTGTGGTGAGAGGCGCTGTGCTGTGGTGCCATTTGCCCGATGAGTGGAGCACAGGCTGCGGGCTCCCGCCCAAGCCCAGGGTTGCTGCAGTCCCTGCAGACCTCTGCACAGAGAATGGCACACGTGTACCTGGCTCTGGCATATGGAGGGCAAGGGCGTGATGACTTCTGCTAGCCTGGGGCTTGTTTCAGACTGCCTTGTCCTCTGATTTTAGGTTGGCGATAAGGTAATGGTCCTGGCTAGGTCAGGGCTCTGGCAAGAAGTCGTGAACGTGCCAGCCAGTCAGACTTTCCTGATGCCTGAGGGGATGAGCTTCGAGGAAGCGGCTGCTCTTCTTGTCAACTACATCACTGCCTACATGATCCTGTTTGACTTTGGAAACCTGAGACCCAACCAGAGTGTCCTCATCCACATGGCTGCAGGTAAATAGTTCTCGCCAGCCTGTGCTGAGACTCTTGGCCTCAATATGCAGCTTCTGAATGGGTGGCACGGGTGAGGAAGCGATCAGAATGGGGCTGCACTGACAAAACGTCACCTGCCAGAGATGCAGGCTTCACACTGACCCAGGCGCTGGCAAATGCTGAATCCATTTCCCAGCAGCCATAGTCGGTCTCCCCCAGTGTGTGTCACAGGCGTCAGCCTGCCCCAGGCAAAGCCTTTATTCCATACCCTCCTGGCACTGTGCGATCGGTACAAGCAGGGGTAATTTACCTATCCAGAGGCTTTTCTGACTGCTGGGGCTGTTTGCTTCTAAGTCTTTCTCACTGCTGTTTTTCAGGTGGTGTGGGAACTGCTGCCATCCAGCTGTGCAAGACTGTAGAAAATGTCACCATTTTTGGCACAGCATCTGCTTCCAAGCATGATTCACTCAAGGAGAGCGGAGTCGCTCACCCCATTGACTACAGAACGATGGATTACGCAGAGGAGGTCCGGAAAATCTCTCCCAAAGGTACCATGTGGTGGAAGACTTCTACAACTGTCCTGCATTTCTTTCAAGTGCAAAGAAACTTCTAGTTACTTTCAATTCCTTCTAGGTGTTGACATTGTTCTGGACCCCCTGGGAGGATCCGATACGTCCAAAGCATTTAACCTGTTGAAGCCGATGGGCAAACTCATCACATACGGTAAGTGTGAGCAGCGTGCCCCCAAACCCCAGCTCCTGCATAGGAGGGACTGTGTGATGGCAGGGTGGGTGCGGATCTGCACGGGAATGCTCTGCACTGCTCTGTGCCTGGACACGCAGCCGTGAGGGAGCATCACTGTTGCTGACTGCTGTGTGTGTTGTAGTTCTGTTATTTCATGAAGGTCTTTAGGATGCTTCACCTGGGTGAGGCACTGAGGGGAGTGAGATTTGTGCCTTGTCCCGAGAGCTCTGGTCACAGGCTCCAAGGCTCTTCCCTCCAATGGCGAGATCTCTCTTCGAGTACGAGCCGGTGCCTGCAGGGGAAGCTGGAATGTCCTCACGGAGGAATGCTGGCACAGCTGCTTTGTCCAGGCTGACTTAATGCACAGCACTAATAGAGCCTTGCTTTTCTTCTAGAGGATGTGTGGGTGATGAGGTTTGAGGCTACTGAATACTTCTCTCTCCATTCCCCAGCCCTGAAACACTGTGATTTTTGTCCCATAGACAAAGCCCTCACACAACCCCCAGTGGGATTCCAGACACTTGCACCAGTGTGCTGCTTCTGTTGTCCCAGCCGTTGCAGCGTGTGGCTCCCCTGAAGAAGCCTGGCTGTAGAAGGGGAGTGCTGTCCTGCCAGCCTGGCTGGATGTGACTTGTAACCCTCTCTTGCCTCTGCCAGCACTCCAGTCTAGCTGCGCTGCTGCTGCCCTCCTAAGAGAGTTGTTGTTCTATATTTCTGCAATATGTGGGTGCCGATAATCCAAATTATGCATATCTTGAGGCCGAGGCAGGTACCTGTTTCCACTGAAGGTTGACTGGGCAGGTCCTGATGTGATCCAGTTCTCACCTGTCCTCCATTGCTGTGTGAGCGGCTGTTACCCTGCGTATTATCTGAGCTGTTATATGGGATGCCCACTGCCTCTCATGTTGTGTTGATTCTAGCTCATCTGTGGCTTGCCTTCTTTTTAGGGGTAGCAAACTTGCTCACTGGGCAGAAGAAGAACCTCATGGCTATGGCTAAAACCTGGTGGAACCAGTTCAGCATCAGTGCCTTGCAGCTCCTACACCATAACAAGGCTGTGTGTGGCTACCACCTTGGATATATGGATGAAGAATTTGAGCTTGTCGGAGGTGTTGTAGCCAAGCTGGTTAACCTGTACAGTCAAGGCAAAATCAAGCCCAAAATAGACTCTGTATGGCCCTTTGATCAGGTGAGTCTGAGCTAACATATAGGCTGGCAGCACCCAGAAATTACTGGGTGATTGTTTTCTGCACAGTGAGCTCTGGATCAGTATGAGCACCTTGTTCATGGGGGCTGAACTGTTGCAAATGTTTAATAACCATCTGTTCTCAGACATTCAGTGCCTTTTTCCTTTTAAGATACTAAGGGCGAGTAAAGTGGCTGGGCTCTTCCGCTCCAGTGCATAGAGCTGGGCAATGCCAGACAGCATCCCTGTGGAATAGGGCAGGTGCTCAGCTAGGCTCTGTGGGCAGCAGCAGCCCATGGAGGGGCTGGGTTATGCATCAGACTGGAGACTGCCCCGAGTCTGCCCCCTGTAATTAAGCAGACAGCTGGGAAGCTTGCTGCTGCCCTTCCACAAGTGAAAAAGAGCCCAGGCATTGAAGCAGAATGAGGATGTTGGAAGAAGAGCGGCAGGTTTTTCAGCAGCTCTGCTATGCTCAGTGTTGTTGCATCGATGTGTCCAGGCAGAGTCAGGTTCTTCCCTTGGAAATCCTTTGCTGGGGTAGGACTTATTGCAGGGGAGCAAAGGACTTGGTAATGATCAGTTGGTGTTAGTACCTGAGAAACAGTCTGATGCAAATGCTTAAGGAAAACTCTGCTGATTCCAGGCCTGGCCCAGGTGCTGTTTTGCTTAAAAATAATAATAAAAATCTGTGCATGTATTGTTCTGTGGTTGTGTAGATGGTAGAAGCATTGTCCTTCTGGCTGTTAGCTGGGTTTCTGCAGTGCTCCGCTCTGTTTGGAAAGGAAACTGTGGTGACGTACACTTCATTCTTCCATGGTTTGCGTACCAGAGCATCCTCATGTATGTTACAGTTGGTCTGTGAATTCTTGAGGGCAGTTGCCTATGGGCAGGCTGGGGTAGCTGCCCAACTCTGTCCAAAATGCATCTGTGCAGAGGCACCCCAATGCTTGACACTTGCTTGGACTGCCAGGAAAGCTGCCTCCTGGTGGGTGGCCCTCAGACTAGTCTGGGTGGACCAAGGGGCCCAGGAAGGGCATGACTGCACTGTGTGGTGGGTGTGCGTCTCATGAGATTCCTGTTGCTTCCAGGTGGCAGATGCCATGAGGCAGATGCAAGAGAAGAAGAATGTTGGAAAGGTCATCCTGGTTCCTGAAGCACCCAAGGAAGAATCCAAAAAAGAAGAGAACTAAGGAGAAGAGATTCGTGCAGATTGTGAATTCATGGTTTAACTCCCTGATCTTTGGGACCTGGAAATGGACAGATCAGTAGCTTCCATCTTCACCAGTACAAGAACATCGTGGTTAAAGTTCAGAAGAGGTTTGCATGCTCTCGTTGTGACTGACCCTTTGCCAGACATGCGTCTTGCCCTAGCTCTCTGTTTTGAAGCCTGTTTATTTTGTACATTTTTCTAATCACTTGCTTCTCTACTGAATTTCCAAACTAACCTTATTTTTCTCTGGCAGTGCAGCTGAAGCTTCCAGGCAGTTGGTGATTAACAACTGGATAGCCTGTCATTGTAAAGTCAAGATGTAACATACTGTAGCAACTGCCAACTATCTCCACAGAAACTGAGCCCTGCTGAAGCATTTGCACTGTCACCTTTGAGAAGCTTGTTCAGCAGAAGAATGGGCCAAACTTAGGATGTTTCCTCAACAGCCAGAGGAAAAGCACGGCTGGCCTAGTTTTAATTCTAGCACGGGCTACTCTTCTGTTTACACTAACCACGCTCTTTCCCCTCTGCTTTCATAGGCCTCTAACACCAGTCAGATAGTAACAGGTCATGTTGTCTTTGCCTTGTAAATAACCATCCTGGCATTTTGGAGTCTATGGCATATTGCACTTAATTTGCAGTCACTTCTCTGTGCAGTTGGCAAATAACCTGACAGGCTGGTCTGGTCTGTGTCTGAATACAGAAGAAAAGTTTCAATTACGTAACTTGATCTTGTCCATTTTCTGATTCCAAACTGTATAGGGAGATCTAAACTGTGTCTGATTTCTAGAGACCATAAGGACTCAACTGTGTCTCAAATGACTGGAACAATTGATGTTGGCTCTGTGTTTTATTAATGTTGGGCTCCAAGCTGGTATTGTTAAGGCTAAACTTCACCCTCGTGTTTGTATTTCCAAGGGCTGCAGTGTTGAATTGGACTTCAGCAAGATGGGAACAAAATACGCCCCTGTTAATGCTTGCTTTGTGCTGTGCCCTGTGCGCTGGGGAGGTGCTGCAGTTTGGGAAGTAACTTGCAAGAACCAGTCCTGTAAGCCTGCTTCCCAGGAGCCTGGGCTGGCTCTTTCTGTGGCACGCCACTCAGTAAAGCTATTGCCAGGTTACCAGCGTAGATGATAAACTGCCCAGCTCTGTGTCAAGCCTCTTGGCCTGGGCATCTTGAGCAGCTTAAATTGTGCTTTCCATTCTCTTCTAGCTAGCTTGTTAGATTTCCACTCAAGCCAACTCTTACCTTGTGGTTCAGTGCTGCAGTAAGGCTTGACTCTTCTTCCCCTGCAACTGCAAGTCTTGGGACCCTTGGGGTCTCTTCCAGCACCGAGGGCTTAGGAACTGCCTGGGGTGCTTCTCCCAGACCAGAACTCAGTTTCTCTTCCTCTTTTCTTTCTTCCATGCATTTAGAAACATAGCTGTGCAGAGACCCAAGCCTAGTTCTCTGAGCACTTAATGTCCTGGGTGGTGCCCCCCCTTCCTGCTGGACCCTGTTTTCAGCCCTGAGTGACTGTGGTGCTGTTTGTGCTTGCTTTGAGGCTTTGTCATGGATTGTAGGTGCTGCGGGCTTTTAGGCTTCATTTTGGATTTGAAAAGGTAAACCGGAGGGCGCCAAGAAGAGCTGCCCATCATGGAAGAGCTCAGGCTCCAGGAGCAAAACCTTGCTACTAGGAGTCCTGCTTAACCAAACCCCAAGGAGGGAAGGTGCCTGCTGGGCGAAGGGCCCCATATGCGAAGCCCCTCTGCCGCTTGAGAGCAGCCAAGCTCTGTGCAGGGCTGGCGGTTCCCGTGCAGGTGAGGAGTGTGGCTTCTTTCTCTGCCAGCTCTATCCTTCAGCGAGGCTCCTATCTATCAGTGCAGCTTGTATTTCAGGTGCTTGGGCTCAGTCCCTAGTTCTGCTGCCTTTTAGAAATGCATAGGCACAGCCTCTGGGGGACTTGCCCTGGCTAACTTTAAGTATTAAAACAACCCCATTCCCTATGACCTCAGAGGAGGGGCTGGAGCCCTGTCACAGATCCTTGTCAGTCCATCTCTCACACTTGATATGAGAACTTCATAAACATGGTCTGATGAAACTCACAAACACAACTTTTAACCTTTCTGAATCCAAAATCTTGCTGCTTCTTTTTTCAGCCTGCCCTGTCATGCTAATTTAGATTAAATCCAACAGTGTCTAATGCTACTTTACCAGGTCTGACAACAGAAGGACTGTCTAAATTGCTGAAATGGGAAGTCTGGACCTGTTCCTCCAAGAAACTGGACTTCACCTTGATGAAAGAGCAGCGTGCTCAAATGGCACACAACCCTGCACATCTTCAGGTTCTGCACACTTGTAAAGGGGAAAACTATCAAATTGTGTTTCACAGTAGCATCCTCTCCTTGCTTTACTCTCGGCTAAGCGCATGCTCAGTGCCTTACTTGGATGGCCTTGGATCAGGCAGCGCAGCAAGGCTCTCGCAGTCTGTCCCTCCCAGTGCAGCGTGAAGGAGGAAAGCGGGAGTCTTGCAGCTTCCCGTAGGACACCTGACATGCTGCCTTGCGGTACACCACAGAAAACAGTATCTCAGTGCCTTCTTCTACATGCCTGTAAGGACTAGGAAGTCACTGGAGCCTTTTCCATTCTGGCCTTTCAAAGTATTGCCAAAAACCTGTTATGACTCTTGCTAGCTCTGTTTTGTGAACACTGGTGACGTAGTCTGACTTACCGTGAATAAGACACTCCCTTTCCATGTATTACAGCCTTTCCAGGGCCGTCCTGGTGGTTCTGTGTTCCCCAGTCCAGCAGAGCTATTGTAGAGCTCTTGTCTCCCCCAGGGCAGCTGTTTGGCTCTGGCCAGTCCTTGAGTGAGGCTTTATCTGCTGCCCCAGCCTTGGCTCTCCAGAAACAATCCCGGCTCCCGATGCTCTGCGGGTAGCTGCTCATGTATCCTCTACCTACAAATTCCTGAAGCCCTTATCAGGGCAAGAGTGCTAAGCAGTTACTATCTGTTACGAGTTTAGCACTGACTTTTATGTCCTTTGGTAGCAACAATGTTTTCTACAGAAAGACCAAGATTAAATGTAACCTTGCTCCTCACTGCCTCACTGATCAATGCTGTGCTCTAGGTGGTTGTGGTTGGTTGTTTTTTGGTTTTGTTTTTTTATGGTTTTTTTTTTTTATGGACAAACATTTTATGGGCCAATAAGTATAGAATCTATGTAAAACAACTTCAAGTGTCTTAACTCAATAAAGTTAACCAGCAGGTTTGTATACTAAGGACCAAAGCAAAAAACAAAAACCCTACGATAAAAATCATTCCACTTAATGTTGCTTAACTGTTTAGGGCAAAGTCGTGCTATTGAGAAAATGGGAGATTCCTGTGCATAATTGCATGTGCCGTTCCAGCTATCAGAAGTGCAATTTAATGTTTATTATTTTACTGATTGTCTGACCCAAAGGTTGTGCCGTGAGGAGTCCAAGTGGAAAGCATAAGGAGTTCATAAGCAGAGGAGAGGCTGGAAGAGCCCCCCCCCGCTGCCGTGGGGGGGCTGCTCAGCACAGGGGTGCCTGTGCGAGCACCACTCCTGTGTCATTACTGCAGTCGCCTTCCCAGACTGGTACTGCTGGTCTTGGACAAAGTTTTGCTATCACCAGGCAGCTTTTGTCGTGTTTTTGACTCTTTGGTTTCTCTCAAGCTCAATTATGTTGCACGCTAACTGCAGAAGGGGAAGGGAGCAGAAGCAGCCTCGGCTTGCGCAGAGGAGCATGGCCCCTGCCAAGTACTTTGAGATGGGGGAAGGAGTTCAGCTGTACATTTCATTTTGGACACCTGTATTAAAGTAGAATTCATTGACCAGGGAGAAGTAAGAAGCATTGTGGGCCTCAGGCTTTAATTGATGCAGAATCCTGGCCCACTTACAGCTGCTATCATAGGTGTAAAAAAACCACTCTTGTTGCCTAATGAAGCCTCTAGTGTGCTAAGCCCTGGTGATGGCAAAGTGTGACTGGCAAGTAGTGCATGAGTGTGATGTGAAATGCATTAGACTCTGAGCCTCTTATAACATACGGTCTGGTCTGTACTAAGTTGTGTTGATTTGCAGATATGTGATACGAGTGATACTCATCCTACAGACACATGGAAAAATCTTTGTTTAAAAAATATATTCTGCTTTATGTGTGTAACCAAGTTGGACAGAAAGCAAGTGTGCCAATGCTGTTTACATGACTATAATGTGTAATGCTCCTCTGTCTAATGTTACCATATGCCTTATGTGTTTCAAATGTTAATTAAAAGCATAACAAAAGCCTCAGTGGTATGCTGCTCAATCTTCTGTCGGAACGAACCCTCTGCCCCCAGCTCAGCCTTTGGGACACTTATTGCTTCTCCAGGCAGTCAGTGGGCAGACACATTCAGTTTATAAATTCTAACTGTCCCAGGGTGAGAAGATGACTCTGCTCTCAAGGACAACTGTTAATTGTTGCCTCGAGTGTTGCATTGATCTAACGCCCTGTTCTGGAGGGCAGCTATGGTGATTTTTGTTCACAAAGCCCTTAGCTGGCCTCTGCACTTTACTCTGTGTCTGGGTGTCTCTGTAGCCAGTTGAGATTGAAATGGGTGCCTGGGGTGATGGTAAGACAAGGCCTGAACAACCACTACTAAAAATGCGGGAATAAATCTTGTTTATTATACTGCCCATGGCTGTATAGTCTCATGGGAGGCAGCTGTCCTGGGCACTGCAAGCTGTTAATGCTCTCCCCAAGAGCATCAGGTTGCCTGCTGGCTCCAGAGCAGGTGCTGGGGAGGGACTGTAGCTCAGGGCTGTCTGCTTGAGGACTGAAATGTCTGAGTGAACAGCTGAAATTAATGACAGCTCAGCTCTGGCACAGGCTCTGGCGGTGGCTGAGCTGGAACCTGCCTGTAGTGGCCGGAGGTGGAAGAGACTTCCGGAAGATGGGGGCTGGACTACACGCAGGCTCCTGCCCAGGTTTGGGTTATGCTGCTGAAAGCCACGCCAGGGCTCAGCCTGGAGCTGGTGTTGAAACAAGCTGTGTAACTGGCTGGTGAGGACACCCATCCAGGAGGAGCTGGAGTTTCAGGGAAGCTCCGATCCATGCTGAGGCTTGCTGTGGGGGGCGAGGATGGAGGTGCTGCTGTCACTAACGTGCAGATTTCTGGCTACCTCTGGGGACACAGGAGCTCCTTGGACAAACACCTGCTTTTTCCTGAGCTGTCTGTGTTAAGCTGCAGTTTTGTCAGCTGGAAAGGAAGGTGAAGCGAAGGCACGGGCTGCGGCTGCTCAGGCAGGGAGTCTCATGCGATGCCCAGTCTCTTCAGTTCTATGCAAACCTCAGAGAGATAGTGGGCGTCTGGATAGCCGTTCCTGCAGGGCAGAGAGGGAAGTGGTGTAAATCCTGCTGATGGTGCTAAAACTACTGAGGGGAGCAGCAGTTTATTTTTGCCCCATCCCTTCAACAGGGGCTGAGGGTGGAAGTCCTGCTCCCTGGGAGCTGCTGCTGCCCGCAGGCACAGCTTGCACCCAGAGCTGGCTGCAGAGCGCTGTCACGGGAAAAGCCAGGAAAGCTGTAAGTGAACAGGGCCCAGAATTCTTGTCCATGGGGAACTTACAGCTGTGGGATGGGCGAGGGCTTTAGCTCCAGCTGAAGGGTGCCAGGGCTGGTCTGCCACACCACAGCTGCCCTGTGAGCTGAAGCAAAGGGAGGCACCAACTCTGCCGTTGTGGGAGCCTGGAAGAGCCACCCATGCCAGGACCTGTTGAGCTGGAGCCCATGGTTCTCCTCCTCCAATTGCTAAAAAAAAAGCCCCACACCTGGAAGCTTGGAATGAGCTGGGCCATACCTGGCTTTGCCTCCATCCCAGGAGGTTTTGTGTGGGATAAGGCCCCATGTCACTCTTTCCTCTCCATTACAGGACTTGATCTGGAATGTCAGCCCAGCCGCAAATGCTTTCTTCAACAGCATTGCTGTCTTCTGCCCTTCCCTGTTGTCAGGCAGGAAGGCATAGAAATTCCCCCCTTTGTAAGGCTGTCCTGGGCGGGGGTCACCAACCTTAGAACAGGAAGAAAGCATTTTAAACAACAACCTGAGTGCTGTGCCTCAGAGCTGGCTTCTGAGATTCTGTCCAGCTTGAAAATACACAGATGACTGTGGCCCCCATGGGCTGCTAGTTGCTTTGCACTAAAATCAGAGGCCACACACCCTTCAAAAGCAGCAAGCTGCTCCCAAACCTAGTGTGGAGCTTTTTGCTTTCCATGGGGTAATACCTCTGCTGCTTTGCATGTGGGGCATGGAGCTGTAGCTGCCCTCCCCGCCCCCCGCCTCATCCCCCCCCCCCAGGAACACTGACAGAACCCATTGCATGTCCTGCAGTGGGATGGGGAAGCCCCTGCGGTGGGTACCTACCCCTTGCACGCCATCAGGGATGTTGTAGGCAACCTGGAGCGTCAGGTGTCGATAGTAGCCAGGCAGACTCTGAGACAGGGAGGAGATCTTGAATGTCCCTGAGATCTTGTGGCTCGGGGCAACCGAGGAGGAGCTGCAGCAAGTTGGCTGCGTACTGTCCGCTGCAAAACATGTCCTGCACAAGGCATGACCGCAGGGGGCCTGGCAGGTCACACCTGAGCCCTGACAAGCATCACACCGGCCCAGAGGGGTCTTGCCGCTTTCCTGTCCAAGGCTGGGGCCTCTTGTCTGCTGTGACGAGAGGTCAGGCTCCTCCTGCACATTGCTCCTGCCCACTGGGAGCAGGGTCCGTTCCTGGCCCCTGGGCTCTGCTGCAGGCGACTGTTCGGCTGCAGCCTCAGGTGGCTCAGCAGCCGTAGCCCTGTACAGCCAGGTAGGCAGGGAATGAGGAGCACCATCTGTTGCAGGAACTGGTGACCGCAGCTGTCCCATTGCTTCGTTGTGGCCTCCTCTGCTTTTGTCTCTTGCAAACTGGAATCTGTCTGGCAAAACCTGCTTTAGTCGTGCAATGTCAGGCTCCCCCACAGACAGTTTTGTCTTCGGCTGCTCCTGGGACTCCCTCAGGCCAGCAGGATTTGGCTTATCCACTATGCTAGGGCTGAGGAGGCTGTTTCCTCCTTGCACAGCCCCAGAATCAACATGGTCATTGGCCTCCTCCTGCCCCGGTGCCTGCTGGAACCTCCAAGGACTGAGGGACCTCTTTTCCTCAGCCTCCGGCAGCCGGAAAGCCCTGAGCACATCTGGGTGGTCTGCTTTATTGCTAATGTTCAGGTGCTGCAGGCCCATCTGTAGGGACTCCAGGCTGCTGGGAAGGGCTGCACCCAGCACCGTGTCCTGGCTTCTGCTCGGCTGGATGACACTTGAGTTCCCTGTACTCTCTGGTCCTGGAGACAAGGATGAAGACTTCAGGGCACGGAGCCTCCTGGAAGAAAACACGTGGAAGGCCTCAGTCACTCCTGGCAGCATCTCCTTGGGGCAGGCAAGATATAGCTTGTACTTGTCTTTGCTGAGTCCAACCTGGAGGGATTTTCCTCGCAAGAGACTGCACAGTTGACTCAGGGCACTGTCATCTGGACCATCTACAGCGAGCTCCGAGTAGCTCATACTCTGACACACAAGGTCAGGACACTTCTGCACAAGAGCTTCCACCTTCCATTTAGCCTGGAAAAGCTTGCTCCTGTCCTCCGCCTGTAGCGTCAGCACAGTGCAGTCCCCAGTACAATGCTCTGAGATCTGCACACCTCCATCCCTGCACAGTTCATCAATAGCAGAGCGGCAAACGTCTTTCAGGTAAGACCACTGCAGAGAGTCCAGGCTCATTTCTTCACTCACCCTACTGCCTCCGCTGCCTGCCCTGCCAGTGTCTTGGGGCTTGTCGCTTTCCTTTGACCTTGGCAGGGAGAAGCTGTTGGAACGCCGCAGCAGAGGTCTGGATTCAGAGGGTTTAGAGTCTAAAGCAGAAGAGGTCCTTGTCATGTCAAAGGTACTAGATGTGCTAGCGAGGGGGTGGTGCTTGATGGGACCTGAGCCTTTAGAGTCCCCAGGATGCTGCGAAGTGCTGTTTTCTTTGCCCCCAAAGGGAGACAGAGCCTTGTGTCTTGTAACCCTGGCACCTCCTTTCACATGGTCCCATTCTTTGGGGTCCTTCTGCTGAGACTCTGCCGCTGACCCCAAAACCACATCTGTCGTAGAGACATGAGGCTGGTTCTGCTGGGTCAGTGCTGTTGGGTCACTTGGACCTGGAGCACGTGTCTCTGGTAAGAGCTTTCCAGAAAGCTGCGCCTGTCCCACCGGTGGAGCGTCCTGATTCAGCAATAGGCCCCGGCTGGCCTGAGACCTGTCAGCTTTCAGACTGCTGAAGTTGGCAGCTAGCTTGAGCTCACCTTTCAGCTCCAGCCTGCCTGGGCTGAGCCTTGAGGTTGAGGTGTCCACAGGTGCTTTGGGCTTGTGCAGTGCAGCCTCTGTGGTGTGGGAGGTTGCTGAGTGTGAGGGCAGGGACCTGCTGAGCATGCCAACCGTGTGTGCAGCACCTCTTCTGGTGCTGAAATCCTGAAGGTACTGCTTGGCCTGGGAAACATCAACAAGGTTTCCAATAAGATAAAGCTGCTTCTCATCCTCATGGCAGAGCAACTGGGGATACAGTTTCTGAAGCTCATGTGTCAGAGCCCTGAGTACCTGGCTGTCCATATCCAGTCCTCCCTTGGTGACCTTCTCCTTGCGCAAGCTCACCTCCAGCTGCTGGTAAAGCTGCTGCAGGGCCAGACGGGCCTGCCGCAAGGTGTCCATATCCCCAGACATACCTGCAGATGGCTGGAGGTACAGTATGGCGATGCCATCGCTGCTAACATCCACCACATCCACACAATGCTGGCATAGCACACCTTGGTACTCGGCAGCACAGAACCTCTGCATGTACAAGTAAATGTCCGAGTCCATCACTAGGGAAAAGTCCTCCAGCTGTTGCACAGCTTCTCCATCCACTGGGCCCCGAGGTGATGGGACTTTAGCTGCCTCTTCACACACCTGGTCCCAATTCGGCAGCTTTGCTGTCTCTCGTGCTGACTCAGTGGAGTCGGGCACTTGCTGGTGACCATGCATTCTGGTCTCTTTGGCCACGTGGCTGGAACCTGGCAGGAGGATCTCTCCAACAGGTTGGCTCTTGAAGTTCAGGCTGCCTAGCAGGTCTCTGCTGAAGGCCTGCAGCTCAGTGAATGGTCCCTTGACTGTGCAGTGTGTGTTCTTGGAGTCGAAGTTGAACTGCACATTGCTGTAGCCTTTACGCAAATTCCTCAGGAGGGTTTCGCCGGCAGGAAGCTTGCCATAGTCAACTATCATGCAAGCGCGTATAAAGATCTGTAAGTAAATAGCAAGGGAGTGAGAGAGCAAGGACCAAAAATAACCCCCCTCCAAGGTACAGGGGGAGGCAAATGCACCTGACGCTTGCCACAGCCCTTGCATTATTATTATGACAGAAGAGAGGACATGATCTGCCACCTCTCAGTATCCTGCTTTCAAATGAGATGGGAGCATAACACAGGCAGGACTGAAAGACCGAGCCAGCCCAAGCAACTCTCGGACCTTGTACCCATAGTCAAAAGCTTTCTGCAAACAAGGAATGCGAGGGGCAAATCGCACAGAGATGCAGCCCTGCTTCTACACGCTGGAAGCTCTGCAAACAGCCCAAACCCAAGAAATCCACTACCCCTTCTGCATCTGAAATGCTGTTGCCCTCTTGCTCTCCCAGAGCTTCAGCTGCAGACCTTCAAGCAGTCTGGCACCACAGGCTTTCAGAAAGGTCTGCAATGCCAGGCTAACTCCCATGCCTTTGTTTTCAGTGCTCAGACATGAAAACATGAGATGTGGCTACCACCATACTCTCTTGAAACTGGAGGAAGAGGCAAGAACTCTCCAGTGCCTCCTAGACACCAGCATGTCTGTCTCCTAAGCTCTCCTGAGAAGGAGAGAGGAGAAATATACCGTGCGTGTCCAGCTAATGACACAGCAGAGGCATTAACAGGATCCCCTACGTGTCACCAGATGGGCTGGGGAAATGTGCCCCTTCCCTCCAGTCTGACTATTCTTCCTTGCTTTGACAGGCACAAATACCAAACAACCGAGTGCACAGCCTGCCTGGCTGTCCCTGTGTTATTACCGCAGAAAAAAATAACTCCTCATGGGAATATGAATAAAAATGGATTTGCTTTAAGTCTAATTAAGATCAAAGGAGAGAGCGAGGTCTCCCTTCCCGAGCGTGTCTGCCAGGCACAGAGCCGGTCTGGGAGCCAGCCGAGGCTGTCACGGCCACCTGGGCAGGAGCTGTCTGCTCCTCGCTACCTCATCGGGGCTCAGCTCCGCGCCGTGCGCCGTCACTTCCAGCGGGTATTTCTTCCCTCCGATCGACAACACGTGATTCTTCGCCTTCAGGATCCTCTGGGCCACTGGATGGGAAAAGCCAGCAGCCGCCCGCCTCAGCCCAGCCCCGTGCCGGGGGAGCCGCAGCCCCGTCCCTGCCCCGAACACGCCGGGACACGGGGCGGGAGGGCAGGGGAGGACGGGGCTGGGTGCTCGGGAGCGGGCAGAGCCCACGGGCCGGATCCGGCCGGGCCCGGCCGCGGGGG
>NW_008794172.1:1099376-1102754 GCF_000699145.1 Aptenodytes forsteri | reverse complement strand
CCCGCCTGGCCCGGCCCCGGTGCCCACAGAGCCCGTCCCGGGAGGCCGGTCCACCGCCGTCTCCGTGCCCGTGAAGGGCCCAGCCTTGCCCACGGCTCTTGCACGCAGGGCCCATCCTCGTCCCCGTCCCATCCCCAGCACGACAGACACGGCAGTCCCTGCAGATGCTTTAATTCCACTGTGCCCAGGGGCCAGCGGCCGCACGGAACTGCACTGCATCGGGGTGATGGGGCTGGCCAGGGCTAGCATGCGTCCTCCATGAAAACGGCCACCCCCTGTTGTCCTGCTGGGACGTAGGCGACGGTGTCCACCTCTCCTCCGCCGCGGCTGGCCTTCTGGAAGTGGATCTCCAGGGCATCCCTCATGGGCTCCTCACCCAGCACGTCTGGGATCCCCGAGAGCAGGACAGTCCTGGGGCAGCGGGAGGGCTGGAGCTGGGCAGAGCCGGGGGTGAGCCCCAGTGGGCCCTGTGCCACGCGGGGCGGTGGGAGGGCGCGCAGGGAAGGGGTCCCCTTGGGGCACTTGCTGAGCAGGGTGGAATGCTGTTCTGCTCGGGGCTGCCTGCAGGAACTGCGCCTTGGGCTGCACGGCAGCGTGGGGAGCGGGTCTTCAGGAGCCCCCACCCGTGCTGGCTCGCCCTGGGCTGGCAGGTGCTGCTTGGCACCAGGGTTCGTGCCCTTACCTGCAGGTTAGTGATGTCTCCACTCATGCACGGTGATATTTTGAGCTTGTGTTTTCCTTTCCCAACAGATACCTGGATGTGTCCTCTTGCAATTAGCAGCTCTGCCACTGCAGATGGAGAGGAAAGCCCTGAGCCACCCAGGCCCCTGCTGAGCTCCAGTGGAGGTTACGTCCCTGGCACAGACACCAAGGCTGGCACTGCCCAGCCCCAGCTCACCTGCACCAGCACAGTCTCAGGGGAGACAGGACAGCCTGGGCTCACTCTGCCTTCCCTGTTCCCCACAGACACAGCTCCATCTGCTCTTGGGAGATGGCCTGTGCCCCCCCAGAGGCAGCTGGGCTGCTCCCCCCTTGCTGGCAGCCCGAGCTCAGCACGCCCCACGCACCTCCGTCCTGCGCGAAGGTCAGCACCACCTGGCCAGAGTTGTCCAGGAACTCCCTGCTCTCCACCTCGCCGCCCCCATTCTTTGTCTTGCTGAAGAAGAGCTCCAGCTTGTCCAGCAGTGCCTCCTCGGGGATGCCCAGGCTGGGCAGGTCAGACACGAGGATACTCCTGCTGTTCCGAGTCAGCCTCATCTGTGGGTGGCACAGGCTGGTCAGTGCCAGGGCAGGGCAGGGCTAGCCCCAGAGCTCAGGGGAGCAGTACAGAGCTGCGGCGCTAATGCACTGAGCTGGGCTGCTACCAGCGACCTGGCAGAGGCAAGCTCAGGGAGTGGCAGAGCAGGGCACAGCAAAGCTGGTGCGTGCCCAGGGCAGCTCTGTGGTTCTCTGCGGTGCGGGGAGCAGCGGGCCCTCAGGACCTACCTCCAGGGCGGATGGCAGCAGTATGTCCACTGGTGCTGCCTGCACTCGCACTCTGCACCGATCAAGCTCCTCCAGCTCCTCCCCGTAGCTCAGCTCCACCACGTGCTCCTTCACCTCTATGATCCTCTGGGCCACTGCAAGCAGGGAGAGCCCCCAGCACAGGGGATCAACCGCCTGCTCCGAGTGCGCCGCCGGACAGGACACGGGGCAGCTAATGCTTTGGGGAGGGGGCATAACCCCGCACAATGCCGGCAGAGGGGGCAGAGCTCTGAGCCCTGGCCCAGGGAGGGGATGCAGGGCAGGCCCCAAAGCCGATCGACCAGGATACCTGGCTGTGGCAATGCTCTTCTCGCTCTTACCCTCTGCCTTCTCAAAGGTGATGAGAGCTGAGCCCCCCAGCAGAGGGTAGCGGATCAGTGGGGTGAGCATCAGCTTGTTTGTGTCCTCCTTGTTTGTCACAAGTCCCTTAAACACCATTTTCTTCTCTGGCAAGGCAGGCAGCATCTAGGTTCAAGTACACAGACAGCACCTGGACGACACTGGACCCCACACAGGGCCTGTCCCTGCCAATCCACAGCCTAGAAACAAGCTCATGGCTCAAAATAAGCAGCTGGAGAGCCTCAGCAGAGTCTCTCCTAGGGTCCGGCTATGCCTGGAGTCCCAAAGCCACGACTGGAGCTTCTGGCCCTGGCAGAGGAGACACCCGCTAGCAGGAGCTGTGCCAGTCGTCACACAATGCCCAGATACATTCACCTGCAGCCTCTCCAGCCAGGCTCGCGCCCCTTGCCAGCAGACCCGAGTGCCCACACACGCTCTGTTACCATCACCGGATCCTCCCAGCAGACCCTCTTCCTCACTTCTTTCAGCTTCTTTTTCAGCACCTCCTTCTCCTGCATCAGTCTGTTCTTCTCCTCCTTTGCTAAAAAAATACCCGTCTGGAAGGAAAGAAAGAGGGGACAGTAAGGGAACCACCAGGATGTGAGGGGCTGCAGCATGCTCTCCGTTTTAAGCACAGCACTGTTCTTGGACACAGCTCCACCCACACCATTTTTTTGCTCTTGACTGCCTGCAGCCCTGCCCTGGCTCCTTGCGTTTGATTACAGCCCTTCCTCCACTGCTGTGGCATTAGCTCACTTCTCGGCACAGGCCTGATGTGACATCCTGTGAAACCTGCACCAGGTCCAGAGCAAAGTGATCTCAGAGCAGTGAGCCGAGTGATGCAGCCCCACCACCCACTGCCACCTTTCCAAGCCCAAGACAACTCCTCTGACCACCAACCTGGCAGGATCTCTCTTCATCTCTGTTTAAAGACATTTGTTGCTCAAGATTTTTATGAAGAAGTTCTCCCTCTTTCCTCAGCTCTCGTGTCCTTTGCTCTACGGTTTCCTTGGCCATTTGTAGCTTCGCATGGTCTTGCTCCAGCGCCCTACAAAGTTCCTGTGAGAGGTACCATCAGACAGTGAGACCCTGCAGACATTGCGCCACCCCACTGGCTGTCCAGCCCCAGCACACGCTGATTATTTGGGAAGGAGGCGGGCTGCTCCCCGTGCGGAGCCCCAGACCCCAGTACAGGCTCTCTTAACCGTGGGATACCCCCTCTCCACCACTCCTAGCTCGTAGTCCAAGAAAAAATAAGAAACTCACAGTCCAAGAAAAAATAAGAAACTCAAGCTCACAGCCTAGGCCGGCCGGGGCGGGTCCCGGGGCAGTTTGGATCCGACCCGATCCGCCTCTCACGGACACAGCAGGACGCACCTTGCAATGCTCGATCTCCCGCCGGACTTGCTCGGGGGTCACCTCCGGGAAGCCGTCCTCCAGGCCCTCGGCGGGGGGCAGCTGGATGAAGGAGTCCTTAAGGCAGGAGGAGTCCTCAGCCACGCTGCGCCGGGCCCC
>NW_008794172.1:1096193-1098867 GCF_000699145.1 Aptenodytes forsteri | reverse complement strand
CCCCCCGCGTTCGTCCGCCCCCTCCTCCCCGTGGAACTCGCTTTCCCAAAGCGACCCGACCCTCCTCGGCCCCAGCCAGTAAATAACCTTTCCCGCTCCTGCCCCGCGCATCCGTCTTCGATTTAACACCGCGACTCCCCCCCTGCTCCCCAGGCGAGCGGGGAAGGGTGTCACTTGCTCGATGAAGAACATTTGCGAAAGCAACCAAGAATTTACGCCCCCTCCTCCCCGTGGAACTCGCTTTCCCAAAGCGACCCGACCCTCCTCGGCCCCAGCCAGTAAATAACCTTTCCCGCTCCTGCCCCGCGCATCCGTCTTCGATTTAACACCGCGACTCCCCCCCTGCTCCCCAGGCGAGCGGGGAAGGGTGTCACTTGCTCGATGAAGAACATTTGCGAAAGCAACCAAGAATTTACCGCTCCACTGGTAAGATCACCGCGCAGGTCCGCCCTACACGTCGCCGTATTCCTCAGCCAGAGAAGAGGTAAGAGAAGCAGACACCTGGAATCGTCCATTCATCTTCCCTCTCCCACCCCTATTCTCACAGGAATTACTGCTGTTTTGGGAATCGGAGATGCCCAGCAGTGGCGGGAATGACATAAATCACCCTCCGGCAGCAGGAAGGGGAAAGAGCAGCCTCTGCCCCGCTGCAGAGCGGGAGGTGTGAGGACAGTCCCACGGAGACGGCACGTGCACCCGCAGTCCAGGCCCTACAACGCTCCACAGACACTCAGAAGCTCGCCCGGACTGCAGGGGCTTTCCCAGCTCCCACAGACACGCAAAGCAACAACGTCCACACCACAGAGAAAAAGGCCTGGCAACGCTTTTTTTTTTTATTTAAATACAACAAAGCAAAACAAAACGGTTTTTAATAAACATTTATTGATGCAACTTGTTACACCTTTAGAATCGCAGCTTCTGGAAGAACCACTTATTCTTGCCAGTCTTGTATCTGAAAGAGGAGTGCAGAGGTTAGAGAGTGCTCTGTACCAGCAGGCAACAGCACAAGACCCGCACCGGCGCTCTCCGTATCCTCCCACGGGCAGGACGCGGCGCCCAGCTTACCCAGAGGCAATTCACCTGGTCTCTTCAGCCCGGGCTGCAACTGGGCCCGCTTTAAACGTTTGAACTGCTACGGGAAGCGGATGTCCGCTTCCAGATTTTCTCACGAAGGACACCCGCACTACGGCGGTTTCTACCCCGAGAGATAAGAAAGCAGCGTGTGGCAGCCCCACTAGACATCCCACGTGGAGGGCAGCCATCGGGAGATGCCCTCGGAGAGCAGCCTATGATCACGGGCAGAGCGCTTTAAAACAGCCAACGGCCCGGGCTGCCCGCGAGACACCCTGTGTTCCGCTGAGGCCGCACAGCTCCTTCCGCTGGAGGAGTTTCTGAACAGAAAACTGGAAAGAAGGACCACTGACCCGAACACTCCTGGGCAAAGCGTCAGCGCTGCCCTGTCCCACTAAGCCCAGTGACAGACAGCGGACGAACTGGCAGTGAGACACCAAGAGATCGTCATCTGGCACCCGAAAGGCCCCGCTCATGCTGGCACGAGGCTGCAGCATGATCGTAAACGTCAGCCTGGTCTACAGCTGTTGGTGAAGTGTTCCCCACCTCAGCCCGTCAACTCTCTGAACAGACAGTTGCATAAACACGCACAGAAGGTGAGGAGAAATGCACTCAACCAGAAACGCGTTCAAAAAAGTGTCCAACCCGGGACTCACCCAGGCTGTGGCACAACCGCGCCGAGCCCTCGCCACAGGGACGGGTGCTGACACCACCGAAGAGACGAGCTTCCCACTCACCTTTCCTCAAACTTCACCTTGGCTTCACGTCTCGCTTTGCGTTTTAGAGCGGGGTCCCTGAACACGTCCTTATTGACCACTGTTTTGTCCAGCGGAATATCGACAGAATACCTGGGCAAGAGAGCAGCAAGGTTTGAAACAGCCACGGTTCCTGGCACAAGGGTGAGAACACCGCGGGCAGCCCGAGCTGGCCAAATGCACGTACTAGGGCCAGGTTAAGGCACTACAGCTCTTAAAGCCTTCTTAATTCTGGAAATCACCGAAGCACTACAGCGTCCAAAGACACTTAATTCAGCCTACAAACGAAACAGCTACACGCTTCACAAGAGACAAGCAGCTCTACCCAGCACGTTGCACTGGGCAGCCTGTACCCGCAGGAGCTCAAAGGGGACGGGAAGAAACGCCACTGGGCCACAACAGCCCTGCCAGCACCCCCAGATCCTCATGGCTGTTTCAAAGGCTCATCCACTGACACCCCGTGATTGAGAGGAAAAGCAGTGTGGCCGAACTAAGAGCCAACTGCCTTATTTCAGAGGTTTGCCAATATTTCCCCTCAGCCTCACCCCCCCCCGCCCCTGCTTTTGCAGGGTGCGTGCCCCGCGTTCATTCAGAGCCTCAGTGACTCCCAGCGTTCGCTAGAGAGAACACACCGTGACGAGAACCACGGTCACCACGAGCAGACGAGACCTCCCTGGCCCTGCCAGGTGCAGACCGCAGCCCTGCCGGCGGCGCCCCGGCAGCCACGCTCACCGGGTGGGCATCAGGTGGTTGTAGTTGTAAACCTTCACGAAGGACTTGATCTTGGACCGCTTTGCGATCTTCTTCTTGCCCATCGCGGCAGTCACCTTCCGCGGGGAGCGGTCGAT
>NW_008794172.1:1091457-1095432 GCF_000699145.1 Aptenodytes forsteri | reverse complement strand
CGCAGCACAGAGGCTAGTAACGAACACAAAACACGGTCACTGGAGATGGGTTCTCCCCACACGTACACTTGCTAAAGCGATTTAATGCATCCCCTACAAACACCAGGCCGCTGGTGCGCTGGCCATTGCACAAAAGCTTCAAGAAAGGAGCTCTGGGATTGCTGGAGAAAGCCGCCGGAGCCAGCCCCTCACGCGGCAGCCTGAAGAACGTGGCCGCTTCTGCAGACTGCCGAGCCACCGGCACGGGAGGAGCGCAGGCCCCCGCGCCCGCGGCTCAGCAGATCTGCCCCAGTTTTGTACATTCACACTGGGGAGGGCAAGTCACTCGCCCCCGGGGCAACCCCGAGGAGACCGAACACCTACCAGCCCCCCTCGCTCTAAAAGCAAATATCAATTTCAAAGAGCCAAACTTGGTCTTAAAAAAGCCAGGCTTCTTGAGCCCAACAGCTGCCTACTTGTGGAAAATGGATGATCTACGATAAAAATACATCAAAAAGCATCTTTGATGTTTTTCAGCTGCCGGACAGCCAGGTCAACTGGGAGGTTGAATTTCAAGTTGCTCAGGCGACTGAGAACGTTGAGTGCGCTCTCAAAGCCTGTGTTTGCCATGTAGCTCCATGGCTGGTAGTGGGATTGTACCAGAGCTCCAGATTTGCAGATCAGATTTACCCAGGAGACCAGGCGCTGCTCATTTAGTGCCATACACACCAGAGCTTTCAGCTCAGAGTCTGCACTGCGCTTGAAGGGGTCATGCTCCGTGAGGACAGTGTGAATCGCTGTCAGCAGGCTCTGTTTGGGGGTAATGGCCACTCCTCCTGTCACAGGCAAGGCAAAGGACTGGGAGAGCTTGCGAGCCGGGGATTCCACAAAAGCTTGTCCATTCTTAGTGTTGTAATACTTCACAAAGAGTTCCCAGGGGTGCATGGTCTGCGGGGATGAGGTGAACGCAGGAATCAAGCACGCGATGGGTGCCAATACCAGGCTCATTCCCTGAGAAGAGGCATAGAGCCCGTGAGCCATCAGGTCTCGCAAAGCAATGGTCAACTCCTTCCGCACAGCTAGAGTCAGCTCATCTCTGCCTCCTAAGGGAATGTCCTGCAGATCGGAGGAACTGATAACATGGTCTTCCTGCTGGTGTTTCATAGCTAGCTGCCTCACCCGCTCTACTGACAACTCCAGTTTCTTAATTAAGGGGGAATAGTCCTTGCTGGCTTGGTCCTTCTGCCAGAGGGTGCGAGGAATCTGACCAGTAGCACAACCAAACTGACTGACAGCAAATATTTGTAGCACAGCAAGCATGCGACGCATGAGGTGCAGGCCTGTTTCTCGCATCTTTCTGGCATCTTCTGGGTTCACTGATCAGGTTAGAAAAGAGAAAAAAAAATACCCTCATTAAGGAATCAACAGCTCTGCTCTTTCATGCACACAAATGGAGCACAAATGTCTGCTCCTCCTCCGCCACGGATTCTCCTCCTCCTTGGGAGCTTTTGTCACTAGGACTGATGCTACTTTTTCTAGTTTCAAAGCACTGAAGCCACCCAGAAAAGCAAACAATTGCATGGCCTGCTCTCGACAATCAGGTCATCTTACAGAGAAGAAATCCTACAACAGCTTTCCTGCGTAGGCACATACATAGTGAGGAAAGATCATTCTTTAGACATGACGATATCACAGGGGTGATTAGGAGATACCAAAATTTTTGCTGAAGGAGATCACTGCCTACTTCCAAGAAGCATCTTGTCTCAGCAGGCTAACATCCACTGCTTACTCCTGATGCCATTATTAAATTCAATTTGCAAGAGTAGCCACACTGGGTAAGACCCAAAGTCCATCCAGGACAGTATTCTATCTCTGACTAGTGGCAGATGCCTCAGATTACAGAAAGTAAAGGTATTGTAGTATTTCCTCTGGTATACTATTCTAGCTCAAACAAATTCCTGTGAAAAGTAGAAAAGTCTCAAATTAGAAAGAACACTAGATCCATCCAGCTTACTGTATCTGCTCACAGAGGTAAGAATTCAGAGAGCATTAATTACAGTGCAGTCTGACAGTGCGTACAAGACAAGGCTGCTCAGTCTGTCTGCATTTTGTACTACGTATCAGAAGTCCCTTCTATTCCTGATCTCAGCTGAGGACCAATCCCACCCCCTGTGCCTGAACCCTAGGTTCTGTGACTACTCTAATGATCTCATGGAGGAAGGGTAAAGGAACTGGACACAGGCCTCCTGTCAGGGGGAGCAGGAAGGAACAGAAACCAACTGCCAGGAAAAAAGCAAAGCAGCCTAGCATGAGTGGATGCTGGTTCATGCTTGCCAAACCTCAAATGAGTGACAGCAGGAGCAGTGCTGGAAGCTCCGAGCCAAGCAGTGCCCACCTCTATTTCCAGAAGGCCGTGTATTTGGTTTGTAGGAGCCACCGCCATCTTTTCTGCCTGCACATTCACAGTGTCCATCTTCTGCCTTACCAGAACTTCCAACTTCATCTATAACAAGAATTTCACACTATTATTTCACACTTGTGAATTTAAGCTGCGTATCCCAAGTATTAAGGTCAATATTCCTGAGACCTCTGCACCTTTTTTGTCAGTCTCTTGTTCTCCCCACCATCAGTTCAGAGAGATCTGTACTTCCGCGTGACCCAGAAACCCTCCCTGCATCCTCTGACATCTGTGACCTCCCTCCTCATAACTTTGTCAGGGAATTACAAAGCAATTCAATCTGCTCATCTAAAAAACTCAGCACTGACCCTGAATGAAGTTGATGAACATTTCGAGGTCCCTTATCTGTGTCTTCAGTTGTTCCACCAGCTGCTCCTTCACCCTGGCTGGATTAACAATCTGTGCTATGGCAGCATCCACACGCTGTCGCAATTCCTCTGGAGAGAGCGTTGCAATATCTTCACTCAAGTCCATGTCCAGCTTCTTTATCAACTCATTTATAATCATCTGCAAAACATGAGTTAGTAGCATGGTCTCACAGTGTGGCGCTGCTGCCCATGAGCTTCAAAATACTCCTTTACCCATCCATTACCTTGGAAACAGGACACCTTTGCTGCACATAGAAAATTGCAAGAGAAGACACGGGACAGGTTTACACATGCAGATGAACTACTGATATCCTATTACAGCTGCTGTCGAGAAATAAGGACTGACCAACTCCTACAGTCTATAAGAGGCTCACAAATGCTAAGAAGAAATACAGGCAGAAGGACTTTGCGAGCCTTACCCGTTGTCTTTCCATAACCACAGACTGTGGCAGAGAATCATAGCTGCCCTCCTGGTAGGCAAATGTCTCCAGGTCATCCAGCTGTGTCTTGAGCTGCAGGATAAGCTCTCTCTGCTTCTCCTTCTGGACCTCAATTTGCTCCTGCTTCTCTCGCTCACTCTGAGAAAAAGTTACCAGTAAATAAAATGGAAGATTTACTGTCATAGTCAAGCCCCAGAGAACAGGATCGTGGTATGAGGAGCGTTTCCTTCAGCTCATGCACTATACTAGTGAACACTGCATGCCAGTCTGAGAAAAAAAGATGTGCCTGTACATCAAGGAGAGGTACCAGCCACATCACCTCATCTGACAAAGGAAGGGCCTCTCCAGACCTCCTGCACGCAAGCCCCGTCTCATAAGGCCGGGATCCAGGAAGCACTGCTGCAAGCAGCCAAGTAACGTGTACGTATCGGAGATGCTCTGAGTCACCACTGTATCTTGGAGCAGAGCAGTAACACACAAAGCAGGGCTTTAACGCGTGTCCCCATGAGCTGGCTGCAGGTCATCAAGGACCTGCATGCTCCTGTAACTGAGCTTCGTGCAAAACCACCGGCCCAGTCTCTCCCCGGAGCCGGCCGCAACCCACAGCGGAGCGTGCAGACCCTCTGGACAGTGCGGTGTTTGGTGGCCGCAACGGCCACCCCTCGCCTCAGCCGTGGAGCTCCCCTCCGCACGTCCCAGCAGTGAACAGGATCACAGCCGCCGCTAACGG
>NW_008794172.1:1088442-1090424 GCF_000699145.1 Aptenodytes forsteri | reverse complement strand
CCGGTCGGGGTCTCAGGCACCCACCGAGGGCTCGGAGCCTGAGGCACCACCGGGCAGGACCCTCCAGCCCGGGCAGCGGGGGAATGGCGCCGGGAATGGCAGGGGAGAGCAAGGGCAGGCCGGCCTGCCGGGCCCTGCTGGCTGCCGAGGCGAGGGGCCGTGTAGGGCGCGGGAGGGGAGCTCTGCGTGCCCACCACCCACCACCCGGGCCCTGCACCCACCTCGCTCTCGCTGCCAGCCGCGAGCTCGGCCCAGACGGGGTACATGTTTCGGACACCTTCCTTGCCCCAATCCCCACCCCGTGCCTCACGTGGTCCCTGCACAGCACTGGTGGGCACCATGGAAATACCCACTGGTCTGCTCTTTCTCAAGGCAACCTGCAAAGACGCTGTGGTACGACCGCCCGCGGTATGTCTACCTGGAGTTCTGTGTCGAGGACAGCACGGATGTTAAGGTTGTCATTGAGGACCAGCGGCTGGTGTTCAGGTGAGCTGCCGCTGCCCTGCCGACTGGGGTCACAGCCCTGAACTGGGCGTGGTGTGGGGGATAGCGGGGACCCTGTAAGAGGAGGGCACGCATGGCCTCAGCCCTCTCCTAAGCCAGGCTGTTATGGTGTTTTGGCAGTTGCAAAAATGCAGACGGCGTGGAGTTCTACAACGAGATCAACCTGTATGCCAGGGTCAACTCCAAGGTGAGGCTTCCCCCCAGCAAACTGTTGTCTGACAGCCTGCATCACGCTCAGAGTTAAACCCAGCCTGTGCAGTCTTGAGCAATGCCGCTTAGTGTTGAATCCTGCCTGTTTCCCAAGAGCCTGAGCGGGGTGAGCACAAGCCTAGGAGCCCTGACCCTGGGCCTGGCACTCGCAGTACTGTGTTGGGCCAGAAACAACTCGTCTCCGTGGTTCTGTGTGTCCCACAGCCTGCACGTGGCTGAGCTTTAATCCGGTGCGTGTCTGCAGTGGATTACAGAGAGGAGTCCAGCAGACACTGAGGTGAGGCACCCCCAATCTCTTGGCAGGACTCACGGGAGAAGCGCTCCGACCGATCCATCACATGCTTTATGAGGAAGTGGAATGAGAAAGTGGCCTGGCCCCGCATCACCAAGGAGAACATCAAGGTGTGTGTGGCGCCCGGCAGCCAGGACCAGCCTCAGCGCGTGTGCTGTCCCCACGCAGCACCTTGCGGCTCCTGGGGACCAACCTGCCCCCGGGACAGACACTGAGGGCCCCACGTGGGCACTCCAACAGAGCTCCCAAAAAGCCCGACCTCGCGGTCACCACCAGTCCACGGACCTCTGCCCTCCAGGAAGGATGCGGCACCCCTTTCCCTCAACACAGGCAGGGTCAGGACCAGCACCCACAGGCGAAGGGACACACTCCCCTTCCTGCGCTTCCCCAGCCTGCCCAGCCCCCTCGCCTGTGCAGGAGCAGCCGGCGCTCGCCCCACAGAGCAATCCCTGGGCTGCGAGGATGGGGCTGCTGGGTCCCCTCCGTGCTGCTCCCTCCCTCAGGGGATGCTCTCTCTGCCCACAGCCAGCCTGGCTCTCCGTGGACTTTGACAACTGGCGAGACTGGGAAGGGGACGAGGAGGTAGAGAGGGCCATGGTGGAGCAGTACGCAGAGGTGAGCCAGGCCGCAGGCCTCTGGGTCCCGGGGCACGCGAGGGCTGGGTGCTCGGAATGGGGGAGCACCGTGCATTCGGCGTTCCCACAGCCATTTGTTTCCCGTCCAGCTCCTGGAGAAGGTGAGGGACAAAGCCCCCCCTCCGGCCATGGACGACCTGGATGTAAGTACTGCCCACGAGCTGCTTCCCCCAGACGCTGCTACATGCTGCAGCCACCCCCGCAGAGCAGAGCTGAGTCTCTGGCCCTCCGCTCGCTCCAGGCTGCTGGCAGCAGCTCCAGCTGCTCTCCTTGGGCAGCCCGTCCCGGAGCCAGCCGGGGAGATGCTTCTCCAGGGCTGCCTGGGGCTGCCCGGCCGGTGC
>NW_008794172.1:1043085-1085627 GCF_000699145.1 Aptenodytes forsteri | reverse complement strand
CCTCGCCGCGGGGGCGGCTCGCAGTGCCGCGGGCCCCGTCCGGGGCGGCCTCGCCTGGCTTCACCCGGGCCCTGGGCTGGGGGGGCGGTCAGCGCCCGGCTTGTCCCCACCCTGGTCAGGGGAGGGGGAAGCCCGACAGCTCTGCATGCACGGTCCATCCCCGGGGCCACTTGGGAAGGCAGGCGCCTCCCCTGCGGACTCTCCTTGGCTTGTAAACAAACCCACTGCGAACAGGCTTGGAAGGAAAAGTTCAACCTGCTTCAAAATCTTCAGTGTGCGCGGTGGTGCGCTCAAGATCCCAAGGCCCATGAGGCGATGGCTCTCTCTTCTGCCTGCTCCCAAGCAGTAGCATAAGCCCTGCAGTGCCGAGCGCATGCCTGGGCATTTGCAAATGTCATGGGGAATGTCAGCAGAAAAAATACAGTCTGACTGAAAATCTCTTTTCCTGGGTCCAGTGGCACTCAAAGCTGTTGCTTGCACGTCTCTTCCAGGACAGCATCTCATCACTGCCGTCGTAGAACAGATGTTTGGATTCAAGACAGCTTCATGGTGAGCAGGGAAGAGGCTCCTTTTGACCCCAGTCTTACCTTGTTTGGCGTGTGCCACTGTGCTGGGCCACAAAGAGCTGAACATTGACAAATCAAAAGCAGTTTGCCCTTGGACATTTCACTCAAGCTCAGAGGGCCTGGGAGAGGTGACTGAACTGGAGAAAAGCTGTGCAAAGTATTTGCTCTGTCTTGTCCTCCTCCAAGTGTTTGGTATGCATCTGGTGCTCTGTAAATAACAGGGAGAGGAGGGAAGTATTTCTGTTTCGGTCACCACATTCCCAGCAGTGGGATGGCACTTAGTGCTGCACAGAGGGACCTTCCAGCTGGTCTTAGTTACAGCAGCAGATATTCCTCATTGGTGCAGGGAGCTGGGCCGTCAGCGAAGTGTCATTGAGCTGGACACCCCCTCCATGACAGCGGAGCAAATAGAGGCCCTGGAGAGGACTGTGAATGAGAAAATCCGAGAGAGGGTACCCGTGATGGTGAGGGAACTGGCTGCAGATGACCCTGAAATTGAAACAGTGAGTGGTGGGGAGAGAACTGATGATATCTGTGGGACCAAAATAACTGTGGCATGGATGTCACCTTGTTTGCCATTGTCCTCCTTTTGCTAGGTGAGAAGCCGTGGCTTGCCAGATGACCACGTGGGGCCAGTGCGAGTTGTTGACATCGAAGGCATAGACTCCAACATGTGCTGTGGGACTCATGTCTCCAACCTGAGTGACTTGCAGGTGGGGGGCTGCAGCTGAGCTGCTTTCGGGAGCCTCGCTCCACACATTCAGACCTAGCACAGCAGAAGTCCCTGAGATCCAGGGTCTGCTGGAAATTGTCCCGATGGTAAAGGGGGCGGCGGAAGCCCCGTGCTGGGTGAGCCCCAACAGGGCCGCACACAGGTTGGCAGTCTTCATCCAGTCAGTCAGGCTCCTTTCTTTCTTTGTAACAGAACTCAGCCCTTGTCTGTAGCAGTGCTATTTTCTGAACTGCCGATGCCTCTGCGGAGGGCACGTGGTGTATTGCCAGTTTGGCGGTGCATTGCGGGGTTGCTAGCCATTTGTTCCCTCTGCTTAAAGCTCTGGTATTTTTGAGTGTTTGTCATGAATGGAGAAATCCTCTGTGCAGGGAGGTGGAGATAAAATTCTAGAGCTGCCTTTAAGTGTTTCTGTCTTTTCGGTCATTTGTTGGAGTCTGTATCCCAGCAGAGACATCCAGGTGCACTGCAGAGTGCAGCCCATGACTAGCAAATTGTATTAATTCCACTGTATCACCATCCTTTTTTTTTTTTTTGTATGTTGACCTTATGGCTGATTTTAATCAGTTTATTTTCACTGGCAGAGAGCTAATATTCACAACAAGCCATAGTCTAGTAGGAGCTGACCACCTGTGTAAGTATAAGCAAAGTACTGTTCTTTTCTGACGAGGGTGATTTTCTTTTTAAGGTTATTAAACTCCTTGGCACAGAAAAAGGGAAAAAGAACAAAACCAACTTGGTTTTCCTGGCAGGAAACAGAGTGCTGAAGTCAATCGAACAAAGTTACAATACTGAGAAGGCTCTAACCTCACTGCTCAAGTAATACCCTTTCTACTTTGATTATTTCATCTTTTACTATTCTTTCTGACAAATACCACATAAGCCTCAGGGTACATCTATGTGGTGCTTTTTATGATGTTATCTGCTTTTGCTTCTTTAAGAAATCTTTTCTTTGTCCTTCAGAGTGGCGATCCAAATTCTTCTTGTTCTTTCAGGAATGGACCAGGTGAACACATAGAGGCTGTGAAGAGGCTGCAGAGTTCTGTGAAACTGCTTCAGAAGGTATGAGGATGGCTGAGAAAACCAGATTGTGGCTGCTTCCTGTAGACCTGAGCTTTAGTCATGATAACTGGGAATTGAATCATAGACATCAGTTTTTGTGGATGTTATGAAAACTGCTCCCATCTCTGGAACAGAACCCAGTGTTCACGCTGACTTCTCCGTCTGCAGTACCATTTATTTGCTTTTCTTTCAGAATAACTTGAACCTGCTTAGAGACATTGCTGTTTTGATAGCCCGGGACTTCAAGAGCAAACCTGTTCAAAGTGAGCTGTTTGTGTTACACAGGTAAGGGGGAGTTCAGGGAGAAGGGTAAAATGGTATCTTACACTTTTTATGGCAGTTGCATCTCTCTGACACCTATTCAGGCTTGTTTCTCAAGGAAGAATGTAAACAAGGTGAATAGAATATTTAAACTGCCTCAGCCTGCTGGAAAGTTGTGTAATTAAAGGAATGTGTTAGTAATTCAGTCACTGAATACTTCTGGTTTTACAGCTAAGAAATAACCGCGTCTATCTGATTTCTCTCTGCCCTTGATATTTTCAAATAAAACTGAGGAGCTCTATTTCGTAAAGATAAACACTTAAATAATTCCTAATATGTCCACAGGAATGCACAATGAGGATTTAGATATCTAGAAAAAACCTAATCTCCATCCTAACAGCAAGAGGCCAAAACTCCAGGCCTGATCAGGCCTTTGGTTTCTGGTTGATATTTTGGGCTCTAGAGGTGATTTTTGCTTCTTTCTGAAGTGGTTTTTTTACCCATCCATACAGGAAAGAGGGTGACTCTGAATTCATGAATATCATCGCTAATGAGATTGGGACAGAGGTGAGTCACTGATGAAGACTAACCTGACACCACTGGCTTTTCAATTCAAGCTGTAGCACAGGCAGGGCCAGGCTTCTGTTTGTACCATAGTCACAAGCTACAGGTCTGTTTCCTTTCAAAAGTTACGGGAGGTTTTTGTCCCCAGCAGCCTCAGTCTGCAGGAGCATTCTCAACAGTCAAGAAATAAACAGTGAAAATTCAGAGCACTGTAGAAGAGCCTGTCCCCCAAAGAGCTGTACAGAACCTCATCGGCTGTTTTAGAATAGAATGGACTATTGCAGTTGGAAGGGACCTACAACAATCATCTAGTCCAACTGCCAACCATATCCTTTTAACTTAGGATACCCCAATACCCATTCTGTCCCCCACAACATATGATTGAGCATAAAAGGTTCAAAAGCCTCCCTCCCTTTTACTTTCTTCAAATTGAGTCTCTGTCTCAGTAATGCACACAAACATCTGAATTGTTTGCATGCTCGGGTGGGTCCTGTGGTCAGTGTCTCCGTCCTCTTCCCAGATGAGGAGGGCACTGGTTATTCTGGAGCAAGATCCATCTCTCTGTCCACAGGAAACCCTGCTGTTCCTGACTGTGGGAGATGAAAAAGAAGCAGGACTCTTTCTTCTAGCTGGACCTGTTGAAGCAGTTGAGAATTTAGGTCCCAGGTAATGTGTTCTATGGTTTCTTTAAAATCAGTAAGAATTCTAATGTTGCAGACTAAGCAGCTGAGCAGTATAATTAGGGCATAGATCCTTGTTTGCTCTCTGGAGCAGGTTAGGCAAGGCCACTCTCTTCTCTGCAAGTGGGTGGCCTTCAGCCTGTACTGTTGTTACTGCAGGGTGGCAGAGCTGCTGGGAGGCAAAGGAGCTGGGAAGCGAGGCCGCTTTCAGGGCAAGGCAACCAAGATGAGTCGGCGAGGAGAAGTGCAAGCTCTGCTCCGGGAATTCATCAGCCATCGAAGCCCTGAAGCGTAAGAAACAATTCTCAAAGTAGGGCTGTCTTCCCTGCTTTGCATAAGCTCCACCACCTTCTCTCCCAGAGAATAAAGACATAAAAACAACAGCTGGTGTGCATATGCTCTGTGTGAGCTGATTTGGTGCTCATGGAAAATTGGGGGAGGGGATCTGCCATCTACACTTTGCTGCAAGGGTTCTTTCATTTCCCAAGCAAATGGTACACATTCTTAAGTGATTAGAAGTAGTCATTATTTAACCATTTTGTAGGCTTCCTAAAACCAAGAGAGGTGCCCTCCCGTTTGCGGTACATTGTGGCTTTTTACTTTGTACCAATTGCTGAGGAGTAATTGCTTTGTGAGCATATTTATTTATAATAAGCTGGATGCATTTAAAAAAATCAGAATACTGGTAAGAAGCAGAGGGTTTGAGTATGATATTTGCCAACAAGTGCAGAGAAAGTGAATCAAGCTTTTGCTGCTGAAATTTTGTAGGGAGAAGAAGGAATGAAATGTGGCAGGAATTGGAGGGATGCTCAGATCAGTAAATCCCCCTTAAAAGACCAAACTAAGCTGGTCACCAGTTACTGCTGCCTGAGATAGAACTGGGAGGCAAGACGACAAGATACTGTTGTCAAGCCTGTGAGCAAGGGAAGGAGGGGGCACCGAAGGACAAGTCTCCATGAGCCCTTTTTAAAAGAAAAGGAACGGACTTTTTTTCCTGGCTACTCAGAAATCTGCAGATGCTGGAGGTCTGAAGATGTTTGTGCTAACGCCATTGCCAGGGCCCCTTGCTGCTGGCCAACACGCAGGGCTGCTGCTGACCTCTGGACTCAGCTGTTTGCTTGGGCAGCAGTTGCTATTGACCCAGCTGTGACGCTGATGGGAGCAGCTGTCGGGTAACACCGGCTTCATCGCTGCAGTCCCAAAACTCCACTGCGGTAGCATCAGGTACGTTATTGCAAAAGAGAATTTCATCCATTTGTAGTTGGCCTGGCAGAACCTTGTTAACACACACGTGCTGACTCTGTACATCAGAATTAAATGTGGATAGAAGCAGCCACCTAGTGCTTTGCTCTGCAGGCAGACAGAAAACTGTATTAAAGTCATTTGTTTGAGCTGTACATTGGGCATTTCTTGTAGGTGTGTGCCTGAACATTTCTTTCACTTCTGTTGCCACGAGCTTGAGCTTTCATTACCATCCTCTTCTCTCCAGCAGTGGCCTTTCCCCTGCCTCTGCGATAGTATCTTATGTTTGGCTCTTTCACATGATAAGAAATAGCTCTACAGAAGAGCAGTAGTCTGTCCCAAGCATTACTCTGAACAAGCCCAGCTAGGTTGTACCGTTACGACTGTCAATGACTGATTGGGTCCTGGCATACGGCTGACTCATGCCACTTCCTATGCTAGTCTGCAAAATGTGACGTCCAAGCTCGTGTCTACAGCTCCTGAGCATTCTTTGGAACAGCAGCTGTTTCTGTAGTCCCCTAAGTAGAGACTGCAGCTTTCTGTGCATGGGTACCTCGGCACCAGGCCATGCTGGTAGTGCCGTGCCTTCACCACTACAGGGAAGGTGTCTTCCTGGTCCACTACAGCACTCCTACACCTGGCCTTTGCTGTGGGGTAACGGGCAGAGGAACTGAGCCCGGAGCTGTCCTCTAGCAGAGCAGCCCTCGAAGAGAAGAGCAAGGTCACGATCTTCCCCACCCTCATCTCCCATCCCTCTGCAGCTGTGTCAGTTCCCATCCTCCTTTCGTGCTCCCATCACAAGAACAGTACCTGAGTTCAGGAGTCTCCAGCAACCAAACTCATTTCCGAGTGAGTATCATCACTAATGCTCAGCAAAAGGAAGCTGTTCCCCACCTGACACCTCGGCCTGGGTAGTGGCAAGCTTTCCTCAGACTTGATCAAGCACAGCAAAGGATACAGCCCTGAATCAGCCGGGGCAGAGAGCAGCTGGAAGGGAGAGCAGGTGCCCCACAGGCAGGAAATCATTCACCTTCGTGTATCAGTCCTTTCCCTTGTTGGGGTACAGTTGTTACTGGTCCATTTTTGAGCATCAGGAGTTTCTCTGGCTTATGCAGATGTAAACTCCCTCGGGATCAGGCAGAGCTACTCCCCGGTGTTTCCTCACCTTGTCTTTTCTGCCAGGGTGGGTCCTGGAGCTGTTGCAATCTCAGCTGCAGAGGCTAAAGGGCGCTGTGGAGCCACAGTGTGAAAAAGCATGACGGGTAATTTGGGATTTTTTTTTTCCCCTTCTTGCTAGAAATGGCATGACAGGTTTGGTCCAGATGTTGGCAATAAACAGAAATAGAAGAAAAGAAACCTCTATCCTAAGGAGGTTTATCTGTCATGAACACAGAGGATAGCAGCAGGGTTTCCACACACGGATAGTGCAGATGCCATTCAGCCGAGAGACCTTTGCCAGCTGTTGAGCTGTTGGTGAGCAGCAGCAGCAGCAGGCGCAGGGTCACGGCTGCGCCGTCCATCAACACCTGTTGGGAATCTGCTCCGGGGGGGGGGGTCAGCAGCCCTTGTTCCCACTGCACACAGTGGGCTCCCGGGGGGGGGCCTTCTGCAGCCACCTCCACGCGGTCTGGCTGCCCCGTCCTGATCCGTCCCAGTCGGGATAACCGCTAGGCCAAGCCTGCCCACTCCCCAGCTGGAGGAAACTGGGGTGTGTGTGTGCGCACTGATCTAGGTAAGCTTTCTACAGAGAATTAGGTCCACAGCTGAGCGCTGTACAGAGCGAGATTTACAGCAAACTTTGCCACGGAAGGCGTTTTAGCATGGATGGGTTTTAACGTGGTTCTGTTGATGTGCAGTTTGGTCAGAAGGAAGGTGCTCTCTCGCCTGATGGCTCTGTGTTTCGGCGGCGGAGGGCTCCCATCAGAGGACTGGGAAAGGCTGCAAAGCCTGCACACTCTACTGCCACATGCAGTAAAGGCCCATCCAAGCCGCAGCAAGACAACGGATGTCGCCACGGCTCTGCTGGACACCATCTCCCAGAGGCATTGCAAGATCTGGGCAGGGGAGATGGCATTTCTCAGGTGCGCCACAGCAGAGAACACCGCTGATGCTTACAGCTGGGTATGGGGTAAATGCTACAGGAACTGGTGTTTTGGGGGAGATAGATACTGCACATGCACACGTACAGTCTGGCAGGAAGACGGTATCTGTACCATCGTATCTATTTTAAACTATCTCAGACTGAGAGGATGTTTACTAACTGAGTTAATTGGCAGGCTGTACAGCCTATACAGCTTTGAAGTCAGCAGGGCGAGCCCGCAGCCGGCTTCCTGCTAACGAGCGTGGCGCCGAGGCAGGAGGGCTGGGACACATCTGCCAGGAGAGCCGAGCCCACGGCAGCAGAGCAGCTTGACCCCACGTTGACACAGCCACTTGCTGCGCCCCGGGCAGACCCAGTGTTTGGGCGAGAGGTGCCTGGAAGCTGAGCCAGTGCTGACCACTGGGCCCCTACCCCGCAACGCAGCCAGCAGCCAAAAGGCAGCTCTGTCCCTGCAGCCTGGGGGCTCAGCACAGCCCAGCTGAGCTGGTCAGTCCCAAAGCTGTGCTTGTTTCCATAAGCAGCAAGGTGACACGAGTGTATCCCTGTTCCTGGCACAAGGTGCACCCAGAAACCTTGGATAAACAGCACAAAAAGCAGCTTGTTCCCGCCCTGCTGTGCTGGCTGCATCCAACTGCACCCGAGGGTGAAAAGCAATGAGGACTGGGGGAGCCTGGTGCTGCCATTCCCGGTGGTTTGGCTGTGCCTTGCAGGTGATAGTAGGAGCAGTGCCCCAGGAGAGATGTCCTTCCTCCAACACCAACAGCAGCCCCAGCCGCAGTCCCTGCTCCCAGGAGCCGATCCCCCATCCCGCCTCATCAGCCAGCGAGATGTCCGAACCCACCAGCTAAACACACCTTCAGCTTTAATAAAATACCCTTTGTTTACAGATACACCCATATGTATATGTGTATATAGATATGCATAATATATGTATACACACATATGCATATGTGTACCCCGTGCTGCTTCACACAGCAGTGAATACTGAACACCTCAGGGCTGGGGGGGCTCCCACAAGCCAGTGCTTTATCTCCAAATCACAGTGTCTGCCCGTTCCTGTAACAGAGCTGCCTCACCAGCAGACCCCGAGCACCCATGGGTGAGCACCCTGCTCCCGGTAGTACTGTCCCCAGTCCTACAGCATGAAGATGGCATGTCCCCATGAGCTGCAGGGGGGCACAGGGTCTTTTCCCCACTGCCGCCAGGTCCCGGGCTGATGACACACACACACCCCCCCACCCCCCGTCGGCGCGGGAAGGGCAGCAGGAGAGCCCTGGGAGCATGGGGCTTGCTGTACCATCAGCTAGCTACAGACCGCCCGAGCCTATGGCATGACTGGCATTGTGGGTCTGTGCCACAGGAGCCATCCAGCAGCGTCGCCAGCCCAGCCTTCGCAGGCTGCTCCCGGTGTGGAGTCAGTCTGTGCAGATTTAGCGCGGAGCAAACAGTGGCTGGGGTGCACCCATGGTCTGGTGACTGCCCCTGAGCCCAGAGCTGGGGTGGCCGCCTGCCCGGGTGCACCATTACCTGCGGGGACACCTCTAGACAGCCTTCTTGTCCTGCGTGGCCAGGAGCTGGGAGACGCAGTAGGGGATGAGGCCAACAGTGGCCAGCGGCACAGCTGCGCTCTTGCAGAAGGAGAGGACGTAGAAGAGCAACTGCATGTGGGAGGGTGGCTTGAAGGCATCAAAGAGGTGTAGGACGAGGAGGGAGGCGGTGATGCAGCCCAGGCGGAAGGGCAGCTGCCGGCTCTGCTTTCCCCGGCAGCTTTCCGTGTACATGTGGGAGTTGAGGGCCAGCCCCAGCCCAAAGAGGATGCCCAGGTTACGGAGGAGGCTGGCGAAGGGCGTGGTGTCAATGTGGACCCACTCGGGGTGGGCGCACCACCTCCGCGCCCTCTCCAGCGTCCAGAGCAGGTCCACGCCAAGTGCCAGCAGCAGCAGGTAGAAGCCCAGGGCGAAGCTGAAGAGGAAGAAGGTGACGCCCAGGTACCGGCAGAGGCTGGCGTGGTAGATGCAGCGGACGTGCTGGAAGGTCTTAGCCACGGCCATCCCTGCCAGTAACGAAGCGGGAGAGGAGGCGGTGCCGATCAGTGAGCGACCGCCTGCCTCTGGGCAGTGGAGCCGAGCGGACCCCACAGTCCTGGGTGCTCAGCAGGGGACATGTGCCAGGGGCTACCCAGATGCTACCGCGTGGTGACTGCCCCAATGGCCACCGCTGCGTCCTGTTGCTCACAGATGGCTGATTCTGCTCCCTTGCCCAGTGACGACCCTTCCACACCCCAAGCCTGCCCTGCCTGTGCCTTCGGGCTACGTTCACTATCCCTCAGAGCCCAGCAGTGGCTGGCACTGCCCTGCCCGCCCAACTGGGACTCGTGCCTCAAATGGGATAGGGACAAAGGCATGTCCTGGAGGGCAGCCTGCCTGTGACGATGAGGGCAGTAACTGCAGAGCCACGGATGCAGCTTTGCATCACGACCCCACATGCGACTGTCAGGCTGTGCACCCTTCCTGGCCAGTGCTGCGAGTGCGGTGGTCCAGCACGGTGGTGCCATGGGGAAGGGGACGGGGGGCCTGATGCACTCACCTGAGATGACCCCCGCGATGACCTGATGGGGGAAGTGGGCAGCAATGAAGACTCGGGACAGGCAGACGCAGACCTGAACTGCCCAGAACCCTGTCCAAAGCACCGTCCACAGCACCCTGCAAGGGGCAGGTGGCCACATTGGTGCCAGGCCCGGCTCACACTGCCTGGGGTGCCGCCATTGTGTACCCCAAGCAGTGCCTGGCCACCCGCTGAGCCCATCCTCGTGCACACCTCACCTGGGGTGCCATGGCCTGGCTGTCTGCCCACAGCCTTGTGCCTCGATGGGCTCAGCTGCACGCCTGTCAGCTCTGGAGCAGCCTCTGCCCAGCACAGGTGGTTTTGGCACACAGCTTACCAGTATTTGAGTGTCCTCGACTGCTTCTTCCCCATGGCAGTAGAGAGGAGGGCCGTCACCATGATGTAGTACACACCTGCTGCTCCCATGGCGTGGCCGGAGGGGCTCCCTGGATGAGAGGAGAGCCCCAGGTCAGACCCCCCCCTTCAGAGCGGGCTGTGCCCTCGTGCCCAGGGTGCTCCCAGGCAGCAGCCCAGGCCTCGGGGGCTGCGGCACTGGGTAGCACGGCACCCAGCACCTGTCTCCCGGTGGCCACGGTGCCACCTCTACGGCAGGCACCCAGCTCCGTCCCTGGGCACAGCAAGGCTGGAGTGGGGGACAGCACGGCAGGGGCAGTGTGGGAGCATGGCTCTGGCTCTGTGGCTTATCTGCTGGGCAAGACTGGGCTGAGGGCACTGACCATTCCCGATGGCTCGCGCTGAGCGTGCCAGGGACGCCTGCAGCCCTTCCCCAGCTCCCGTGGAAAGCTGTGGGCAAAGTACAGAGAGAGCTGCTCCAGAACTGGGCAAGCCCCTTCGCCATGGAGCAGCTGCCCACATTTGGGGCTGGAGGGCAGAGCACAGCGCCGGCACGGGCCAAGGCTGTGGCTGAGCATGGGCAGGGGTTTGTGCTGAACCGCCACGTCTGCGCTGAGGGTCAAGGTCTGCTCTGCACAGGGGCTGCCCTGCCTCCACCCACTGCAGGCACGGCTGGCGTCCCCAGGAGTGCGGCAGAGGCCAACGCCATGGCTCGGCAATAACAGCCCTCTCTCAAGAGCTAGCTAGGGGCGTGTGCCACTGGTGGGCTGCCAGCCACAGCCCCGGCCATACCAGCACCCCCCTCCCTGCAGGGACTGAGACCCAGAGTGGGGAGCTGTGTGTGCAGGTCCCCCTGGGCAAGCGCCCACTGCCCCTGCCGGGGCTGGGGCACCTTACCAGGGCCAGTCTCGCAGGTGAGCGGGAACTGCTGGATCTCTGGGGCGGAGGTGTTGCTGTAATAGTCCGTCTCATGGACCCACCAGTACGGTCTCTCCCCAAAAAGGATCCTGAAAAGAAAGGAGAACGGGGGCTGTAGGAGTCCTGGGCACCAGAGCAGGTGGGCACAGCTGCGGTTTCAGCTCTGGCCTGGGAGCTGGAAGAGGCAAAGGACCCATGAGCGGTCCAGGGCATCCCGACAGACACAGCACCCTGCTGGTCGCTTGGTCCCGACAGCCGACACTGCCTGTCTGTGTCCCCATCCCTGGCCCCTGAAGGGGAAGAGCAAGAACTTCCTGGGAGCAAGTCAATGTGCTGAAAAAGAGTAGTGGTGTCTGCTCCCTCTAAGTCTTTTTCAGGCCAAGAGCAACTGTCTCATGGTGGCATCAGAGGCAGTGGCCACCCATCTCTGTCACATGTGCAGGCAGTGTGGGCATTCTGGGGGATTTGAGCTGCAGGGCAGGCACAGAGCCGGGGCAGCCAGCACACCCCCCGCCCCAACCACACTGCCAGGTCCTGCCGCAGGGACGTGGGGTGCAGCCTGTGTGCGTGGGTGCACGCAGTCCCAAAACCTTGGGATGCTGAAACACAGCTGCAGGGATGGCACTGCGCTGGTCCACAGCCCCTGTGGCCACTGGTACCACAGCCCACAACCTGCAGGGACGGCACCCATGGCTACCAGCTGACACCGAACCCTGCTGGGCTGTGATGCCAAGGTGGATTGGCCCCATGGTACAACTGACACTGCCAACGAGGCCATCCCATGCCTGGAGCAGTGGCTGGGTCCCTTGCATGCTCACCACCATCGCTCCCTTTGTGTCAGCGATACCAGTGTTACCAGCCGTGGAAAGGAAGGGGATATCAGTGTCCTGACTTACCCATGGGAAACACTCACCTAAAACATCAGGGGAGCACCAAGCCCTGATTCCACATATCAGAGCCGTGCCAGGCCACCCCCGCGGCCCCCCCCGTGGTAAGGGGCTCTGTGCAGCCCCCACACAGAACTGCAGCCCTGGCTGACAGCAAAGGGGTCTGTTTGCAGGAGGCTCTATCTCTCTGCCTGGCTTCTGGGAAGCGGGGAGAGCCGCTGCTGCACAGTTCGGGAAGGAGCGACCATTACCACTGCCAAGCTGGGGGCCGAACTCCGGTCTTTGTTTTACACCAGTGTCAAGGCTGAGAGCGCACATCTGGCCCGCATTAGTCCAGCTATGCCAACACACCCGGAGGGAGCCGTGGCACAGGGCCACTCACCACTTGAAGACGAGGTTGAGCCAGTCACCGATCACGGCCACCCAGATGAGTCTGATGCCCACCGACTCGCTGAAGTGGAACCAGATAGGGAAGAGGACGAAGAAAGCATTCCTGAGGTCAGCGGCGAAGGAGATGAAGAGGAACCAGTCCTGGGAGCCCTGGAAGTACTCCTGCAGCCAGCGTGTCGCCTGGATGCCCGTGTCGTGCAGGAGGTTCATACCGGCCTCCATCCTCCTCTGCAGCCACTGCCCCTCGGCACGGCTCAGGCTGTCCTGTGCTCCACCGCACCGCTGGGGTTTTATACTCTGTGGCCTCTTGTTTGCCGCGGGCAGGTCACTTGTCCCAGCACTGATCTTTGGACCCAAAACCACTTTTGCCAAAGGTGCATCACCGGGGGGTTGTTACAAACATGTTTGGAACAACTTACGTAAAAGGGAAAAACAGGCTTCGAGGGCGCATGGAGCCGCATGGAGCATGGGGTGCTCCAGCACCAGCACCTTGACCCTTCCCCACACTGTCCCCTCCCTGCAGCGCGCAGGCGGCTGCCTCACTCAGTGGGATCCTGCAGCCACTGCTCCTCCTGCTGCCCAATACAACAGTTCAGCTTCCCCTACTGAACCCCGGCATTTGCTCTGTTATCAGGGAGGAGATTCAAGCACCCCCACGCTGTGTGAACAGCACTGCAGAACTGCCGCAGCCCCGAGCTGTGACATTTCTCCCATCCCTCTGCCATCACCCCAAGCACCACCGGAGCATCGCAGGGATGCCCAGGAGCGTGGACTGGGTCTTGCGTGGTGTGGGGGGCAGGCTGCCCACCACCTCCACATCAGCTGAAACCTCCAGCTGATGAAAAAACACCTTGCTGCCATGGCATTCGCCAGGCTGATTTAACCAGGACTCTGCATAATAGGAAACTTTCCAAGCCGTTTCTGGAGCTCCCCGCAGCCTCAGACAGCGAGGCTTGAGGAGCTCCTGGCTGCCAGCGATGTTTTTCTGATCTCTGGTGTGGGGTTAAAGGACCTTTGCAAATAAGGTCCCCTAGGAGGGAAGGCATTCCTCCCAGCACAGCTCCCCTGGGTTAACCCCCTCCTGCACAAAACTGCCCCATCAGACACCGGCTGCAGGGACAGAGCCGAACACACCACTTGTCCCACTGGTGCCAGGTCCCTGCCTGTGTCCTTTCTCCATGCCGGCCACACTGTGCTGTCGCTGGCAGCAGTGCTGGCACCGCAGCTTTATCGTCCCGTTCCTCCTCGGGAGGTAACGGTGAATGAGTAACATGGAGAGCTATTTCCAGGAGCCTGAGGACACATGGTCAGCCTGGCAGGAGAAACCTCCTTCCCCAGCTCTGGCCAGCCATCACGGTTGCTGGCACACAGACGTGCAGCCCTGTGGCAGCGGAGCAGGGTGCCCAGCCAGAGCCCGCCACAGCAAAACAGGCAGCTGCCCCTGCATGGGGGAACAGGCAACGAGGTGTTAATGATTAGCAGCCAGTGAAAATGCATCACTTATCTCCCTCCTCGAGAAAGTTCAGGTCAAGATCCTTGAACTGCTACCCCTACCTGTGTGCTGTTTGCCATGGTGCAGAGCAAGCGGAGGTCGTGTCCAGCGCCGAGTCCTGCCCACAAACAGCAGGCTCTGTGCAGCGGGATCCCTGGGCAGCATCCTGCCCCCTTGCCTGCACGTAGCCTGGGGAGCCATGGGGTCTAAAAGGCAAAAACACGGCAAACCTTCCTTCCTGGAATACAGGCACGGACAGCTCTTGGAGCTGCCAGGCCGAGGAAGAGGGATTGTATTTGCAAATGCCTGTGCTCTGAAAGCGGTTAGATGATTAGGTATCTGCCTCGATCTGCCTCGCATTTAACAGTGCAAGGCTGAGGCTGCCAGGGCAAATCTGCAGTCACAGACCAGCAACGCACGTGCTCTGCGGGCAGCCTGTCCTGGCCCCGAGGAGCTGCCTGTCAGGTGGCAGCAGCCAGGATCACTCCTGGCACCCTCGCTTCACACCGGGGCTGATGCTCCTGGGCGAAGGGAAACGTGGGCACAGCCAAAGCCTGTCCCTGCATTCAGCATCGTTGGCCCAGGCTGGTGTGATCGAACTCCATCCCTGGGGATGGAGCGCGGCCGGAGCAGCCTCGCTGTGCTGGGGAACGGGGCCAGGGGAGCCCCGGGGCAGCTGGGCTGCGCTGCGCTTGGGGGGTGGCAGGGGGGGGGGCTGCCGAGCAGCAATTTCCCAGCTGCCGTCAGTGAACGGGAAATACACGTGAAGGAGAGGAAGCGGTGGAAATGCTGCAGGATCAGACCTGGCCGCAGGCGCATCCCTGCCCAGGGCTGCTCCTCCCTGTCCCTCCCAGCCCGGCCTCGCTGTGCCAAGAGGAGATGGACCCAGGCGCCCCAGCCCCGGGACTGAGCTCCCAACCTACAAAAAAAACCCCAACGAAGCAGACGTTTGCACAGAAATGGAATTACTCTTGCAAAACAAATTCCCCCAACAGCTCATTCCAGGGTCCTCAACCAAGAGTGGCTTTGGCCAGTGTGAAGGAATGCAACAGACTTGGCTTCTGCGTCAAAAATATTTTGAAACAGTCAGCAATAAATTCTCCCTGAGAGATTTCACAGCAGAAAATGGGGGCAAAAGGTGTTGGGGGATGGGGACTAGCGTGCTCCAGTAACCGTGGAAAAAGTCACTGCAGGAAAACTGGGGCCGCAATGGGGGTAGGCCGGGAAACGGGACAGGAGCAGCCACCTCCTCCCTCCCCAGCACGGCGGGTGCCGGCACGGCGCGGGAGCAAGCACGAAGCGCTGCTGACAGAGCTGTGCTGCAGCTAGAGCTGAGCTGTGCTGCCGGCAGAGCGGCGCGGGCCAGCATCCCCCTGCATGGCAGCCAGGCTGCGCATGCTGCGGGGCAGGTCTGTGCCGGAGCTGCCGGGGTCCACACAGTGGAGGTTTCCCAGTGCCGGCTCCGTGCCCTGCGCTTCGGGTAAATCCCCAGCCCTGCAGCCGCCGCACGGAGCCAGGGCAGGCCGGGGCGGCAGGGGCTGCTGACCTCCTGGGCACCATGGGGTTCTGCATCCTGGCCGGTTTGGCCACCGGCTCTGGGAGCGCCATGCCAAGCTCCAGCTCGTCCCCTGCACTGGGCAGCCGTGCTGGCAGCACCGCTGGCCAGGGACGCGCATTGCAAACTGGCTGGGGTGGCTTTCCCAGTGGAGGAACAGGGCCAGGCTGGGGGTGCTTTGTTTCTGCACTGAGGTCTGTGCGCAATGAGCCTGGGTCAGCTGGCAGCCCAGGAGCTGTGTGCCTGCAGTGGCAGTGACTGGGTCCGGGACATGGTGTCCCCATGATCCCAAGGCACCGGGTGCAGCTACGGGAGACACAGGGCATGCGGGTGCTGTAACATAACGTGCCGCACGTGGTGCCAAGGTTTCATCCAGAAAGTTCCCAGCCTGCTGGAAGGTCTGGGGCTGGGCAGTGAGCTGCGTTTCTGCCAGCACGGGAGCGCGTCTGGTCTCGCCTGCGTCAGCACACGGGCAGAGTCCAGGCAGCGCTTGCAAACACGTGGGCACACAGCAGCAGGCAGGGAGCTGGCCAGCTGTGACCTTCCCCTCGTAGGGAGCATCCCGCCTGCTCCCCCCAAGCCCCAGGAGGTGCCTCTGGGGCACAGCCCCTGCTGTCACCCCAGGGCATCCAGGGACCACTGCAGCCTCGCACTGAGCCATGCCCCCGAGCTGCCCACTCCTGCCCAATGTCCCTTCCCTGCGCTGCAGCAAGCCGAGCTGGCTCCTGGGGGGACGCACCGCTGCTGTTAGGGCTTCTCGAGCCCATCGCAGTGGGGCCCTGGGCAGACCCAGCTCCCACGGCAAGGGGTCAGAGGGGACGGATGCCCACCATGCCCCCAGGGACACGTTGGCCAGCGCTTGGCATCTACAGCCACGTGCCAAGGCCAGGCTGTGGGGCTGGAGCTGAACCACCCTCACCAAGCCCCTCAGCCTGGCACAGTGGGGATGGGCTCCGGAGGCTGCGGGATCCCGCAGCCTGGGGCTGTGCATGCAGCCGGTGGCGCAGGAGCAAGGGTCCCTGCGCTGGCAGGGGCTGAGCGCGCCGGGCAGCAGCCAAGGCCAGAACCGATTAATGCGGCTCGGTACAGACGTTACAGATTAACTCCTTTGTTTGTCCCATATTCCCCGGCAGGAGCCTCCTGCCAGCACCTGGGGTCCAAGAGCACAACCAGTGCACGCTCGCACAGCTGTGCCGGGTGCTGTACGGGCCCCACGGCCCTTGGACCTCCGCAAGCACTGCAGAGCGCAGCCAGGACTGTCCCTTACGGGGCACCAGTGCCCACAGTGTCAGCAGTGCTGGGGCTCCGGCCACCAGCCACAGGAGCCGCAGCAGCACCCATGAGCTACGCAACAGTTTGGTCAGAAAAAGCACCCGAGTGCCTGTTTATTGGGGAAGGGTGGACACAAGGCAGCTCAGCCCGGGGAGTGCCCATCCCGCAGTCCTGCAGTGTGCTCTTCCTGTGGGGTCCTGATGCAGCCCAGCGCACCGTCCCTGTCCCCAGAGCTTGGCACTGCCGCAGCAGCCAGAGCTCAGTGTCGCCTGGGCCCCAGCAGCCCTGGAGCTGCAGTGGCCGCGGGGCCAGGGTGAACGTTTTGGGCATCCTGGAGCTGCTGGTCTCCCGTGGCCCAACGCCCCTGGGCTGCGGCCAGGCCACAGCGGCTGCCATGCCACCTGCTCCCACCACCCCGGGCAAAATCTCGGCATGGACCATGGCTCCAAGGGGAGCTGCGGCTTTGTGCAGTGCCCAGCCCTGGTCAGCACCATCGCCCTGCGTGCACCGACCTACCTTGGGGAGGGGGGCAGGAGCTCCGGTCCCAGAAGATGAGAGCAGCCATGGGCACCCCACAGCCCTTTGGGTGGCCTCCTGGATGGAGTCTCCAAAAATCACTCCTAGGGACTGTTTTTCAGAGGCTTTGTGTCCGCCTTCGGCAGCATTGCAGTGCCGAAACGAGAGCTGATCTCCTCTGAAAACCTGACCCTGAGCACGCGACATCCCAGGGATGGGGAGGGCAGGTCCTGGTGCAGTGGCAGAGCCAGCCTGCACCCACTGCTGCCGCTGGAGCCCCTCCAAGGACGCACCTGACAGCCGGACACGGACCACCCACACCAGTGAGGACAGGGGCAGCAGCGGCCCCAGCCCTGTCAGAGCCCGCCGGGCAGCGGGGCCAGGCTGAGGTTGAGGAAGCCCCCATAGTGGAAGGGGGGCAGGTGGGGGGCACAGGCGACGGCAGGGGGCAGGCAGGCGAGGGGGTTGGCTCCGCATGCTCCGGCGTCCTGCTCGCTGCTGAAGTAGACGCTGTCGGGCGAGTCCACTGAGGGGTCCTCGTCGAAGTAGTTGTAGGGCCTCAGGAAAAAGCCAATGCCGTTCCCCACGGTCACTGTGTTGGGGACGTCTTCGGCGTGGGGGACATGCAGGAACCCCACAGAGATCCAGGCGACCAGGTCCTGGGCAGGAGGGGAGCCGGGCACCCTGTCAGGCTGAGCGGGACCCTTCCAGCCTGGCAGCCGCCCAGTTTGGCTGTGGGATGGGTCAAGCCTCTGGCCAGGGCAGGAGCCGGGGTGGCACCCGCGGTGCTCGGCTCCCCTCCACCCAGGGGACCCCAGCTCACCTCATTGGTGATGGTCTCGTTGTTGATGAAGTCGGCAAAGACAATGGTGGGTGTCCAGGGGTCATTCTGGTTGTAGATGCTGGTGCTGGTGGGCTCCTCCTCCTTCCGTCGTGTGACAGCCAGCTGGTACCTGCCAGCACAGGGAGCAGAGTGGCTCGTCAGTGCCGGCGCAGGGCAGGGCGACTGCTACATCGCCGCCTGGGGATGCACCGGCAAACTGGCTGGATGCGTCCTTGGCACGTGCCTGGGGACACAGTCTGTCCTGGGTCAGGGAGGGAAAGGGCTGGCACAGACTAGCGACAGACAGCAGCCCCAGCACCTTTGGGCTCGCGGGGGATTGCTCGCTGCCCGCGGCTGCTCCAGCACGGCCGGGAAAAACAAACACGTCTAGGCGCAGATGCTGCTGCTCGCTGCCTGACACACTCACTTCAGCCACAGCCACTTTTAACTTCTACAACCTCCCCCAGAATGTGAGCCCTTAAATTTCACCCTGGCAGTGAGCCAGTTCTGTGTTCATCCCAAGCATTTTCCAAAAGACGTTCTGTCCTTACATAAAGATATCAAGGCTTTACACTGGGGATACCAGAGCTTCCCTTGGGAGTTCGTCCTACAGCCTGGTTGCTCTCACAGGGAAAAACACATGTGATTACTCTAAATTAATCTTATCTCGGGTCAGATTCCTGCCTGTGAACTACTATGAAGGGATGTCATTGAGCAACTTTCCAAGGGATTTTCAGAGCCAAAAAAATATGCATGTTCGCTGTTTAACCCTTCCCTGCAGCCTGGCACAAGCTTGCTGGGTGGCAGCAGTCCCCCTCCGCTGGGAGGCAGGAGCAGCTGGGGACACGGTGGCAGGGTGGGAGGAGAGGGGTTGGGGACCATGCGCGCCCCAGCCCTGGCACCCACCTGCCCCAGCTGATGGATCTCTCCATGGGGCTGCTGGTGGGCAGGTGCTCCCCGGCAAAGCTGGTGATCTGGATCCGGTAGCTGCGTGGATGTCCCCACTTGTTGGACTTGGGGCTAGCAAAGGAGATGTAGCGGGGCATGGGGGCATTAAGCGGGAACGCCGCCTCGTCCTCCCTCTCCAGCCTCTCCCTGCGGAGGTATGGCCGCTCGATGGTGTTCTGCATGCTCCAGGGATCTTTCACGAGCTCATACCCCATGTCTTGGGTCTCCAGAGAGTTCAGCTGCCCTGTGAAGCAGAAGGGAAAACCCTCTCAAGCTCCATGCCCTGCGCAGAGCTGCAGCCCACAGTGAACCGCAGCCATGCACAAAGGCGCCCAAGACCTACCGTCGACATCCAGGTCCACCTTGTAGTGGATGTGGTGGAGGTGCATAGTCCCCAGTGTGTGGGGCCCAACCCTGTTGCCATAGTTGGTGCCTCGGCCGTGGAGGAAGGAGGAACTGATGTAGCCAGTGGCGTGCACCTGGACCTCCACGGCCCCGCTGCTGTGGAACATGAAGTCCCAGATGTAGTCGTAGTTGATGAGAGTGGAAATGGCACGGATGACTAGTGTGTTTTTCCGCAGCCCACCGTAGTACAAGGACTGTGAGTCGGAGAAGTGGCGCCGCAGAGGGAGGGCAGCGTCATGCTCAAAAATGCAGAGCGAGTTTTGGTTGGTTTTGGGGGTCTCTGACTCTGCCAGATAGTGCCGGTCCACGTAGGTCGCCATGTAGGGGCAGTCAAGGCCCCGGACAAGCTCGTAGGCAAACCTGCCGATGCCGAAGCTCCCATCAAGGTAGCGGGTTGACATGCCCCCAGGGCAGTTGGAGCTGTACAGGGCTAAGGCTTCCTGGAGACTCAGCTCGTAGACAATCCTCTCCCCACGGTACCTGATGTCAAAGAGGCGTGGGCCGGAGTTGGGGTTCATGCCGAAGGTGATGCTCCAGCCCTGGAACGTGACGCGGTTTTCCCTGATGCTGTAGCGGGGACCCTGGGGCTCGTACTGCAGCGGTCCCGGAGAACCGGGTGGGTGCCTGGGTCTCATCGAGCCCAGCACTGCTTTGGCCTGGGGCTTCTTGATCCTGACAACCTCCAGCAAGTTGGCCACAAATGCATCCTCCAGATCCCCCATGCTGGCAAAGTACCGGCCGTTGTAGAAGACTTGGTGCAGCCGCCAGCAGGAGACGTGGAGATCCCCATGCTCCACCAGCACCTCCAGCCCCACCGGTGAGAGGTAGTAGCCGGTGCCAGGCACGCTGTGGAAAAGGACAAACCAGGTCACGCGGTCGCCAGACTTGAAGCCCCGCGGGGCCGTTGTGAGGATAGCCAGGTCAGTCCCGTCGGACTTGCAGCACGCATCGAGGAAGCGCGGTGCCTTTCTCAGCTCCTGCTGAATGAGGGCATTGATATCCACATACTCGTTGCCGGTAACAGGTCTGCGGTGGTACGGCACCTTCCCCCCGTACTTCTGCACTGTGATGTCCCGGTGATACGCTGGCGTCGGCAGCGGACCCACCACGTACTCGGTGACGTTGGGGTCTGGCTGGTTCCCAAAGTACAGCACAGCCAGCGCCTCCCGGGGGGGGCGAGCCCCACCACCATCCAGGAACCGCAGCACCTCTGCCTTGGCGGGGACCTGCACGTCGACAGAGGCGATGCAGTTGTCGGAGGGTTTTGCACGCGAGGCATCGACCAGCTGCACCCCAAGGTTTCCCTGCAGGTACCGCACCACTTGCACCATCTCTTCGGGTGTCAGATCGGCAAAGACCAGGCTCTGGCCGCCATCGGTGTCCTCCTGCTCCGGGGGCTGGTGCTGGCAGGGGCTGGGGGCCCTTCCTCTGGTCAGCAACACACAGACTAAAGCAAATATCGTGGCTAAAGCTAAAACGAGGAGGATGAGCACAGTTTTCATGTTCGTGTCTGCTGAGGCACTGAGAGTTCCTGCAGTCCGGCAGGGTGTGTTTCCAGCTGCAGAATCCTCCCAGTGACTCTCCAACAGAAGGGGCTGGGTTTGGTTGGGTTTGTTTTTCCCTTGTTTTCTCAACGGGGAACAGCCCGGGAGAGCTCGCAGGGAGATGTTCTCAGATGTGCCTGGGATTTGCTGGGAACCATAAAAGGCAACTTTGCTCTGCTTCCCCCAGAGGGTCATAATTTTAAGTAAACTTAATGCTTCTGCATCTGTCCTTCCCCTCTTGTCCTACATGCTACGCTGCAGACCTTGGAGAGGACAGATCCAGTCACTTGGGGGAAATAAATGCATCTCCCTGCACCTCCTTCTCTTAACCCTGCAGATGCAAAAAGCCAGGCAGGCAGCAGAGACAGCAAGGATGACGCTCCTCTGTGCAGAGCACTGCTGAGCACAGCACCGTGGCCCCATCCTGCCATGGCCCTGCCGTCACCAGCAATGCCTCTACAGCCTGTGCAGAGACATGGCAGCATCACACGCTGCTGCCGACAACCCCACACGTGGGAAGGCACCGGTGCTGCAGCCAGGAGGGAGAGAGAGGACAGCTGCTTGTCACCCCCCCAGAGGTGGCTTCTGATCCTGGGCTATATCCTGGGATAGACAAGGCTGTGAGGAGGGGGATGAGGGCTCCAGGGCCCACTGAGCATCCTGGCAAATGGGCAGTGGTGCTGGCCGTGCTGCACCGTCGGCAGCCTCGCAGCTCCTGCGCCCTGCTTCGAGCCTGGAGGAGGGCTCTCATGAACCTGGCCAGCATTGGGCTGCGATGGGCTGAGCTGGCCCACGTGCTGCCCGCGGGGCTGAGGTTCACCTAGTTGGTGCAGAGGCACCCGTGGTGACAGTGCTGGCACAGGGACAGCGAGACACCTCCCTGCAATAGTCCCCTCCATTCCCTTCACCTGCACCCAGCAGCGAGTGCCTGAGAGCTGCAGCCTGAGCGGGTCCTGGCTCTGCCCCCAGCCTCACCCCCAGCACCCACAGAGCTCGGTGCCAGCGCCCGCCTCGGCCCTCTCCCCAGAGCCCGGGGACTCCCCAGCCCGTCCTTCCTGCCCTCTGGCTGGACCATCCCCATGCCCGGACGGGCACCCAGAGCCTTGCTGCTGGGCCAGTTTGTGGATGCAGGAAACACAGCGAAGACCCAGCATCATCCTCCCAGCAGACGCTGCTTTAAGTCATAAGAACGAGACACTTGAGAGAGCACTGCACCAGAATCATTTTCATTTTTTTAACCTGAGATAGGCACTACACAACGCTTGCTTCTACGGCAGAGGAACAGGATTTTCTCCCGACTTTCCTCCTGCAACAGACTCAAAGTCAGCAATTAACAGAGATAACGTAGACTCCTGTCTGGCATCATGCCAGGAAGATTATGCTTCCCTTTTAAAGAGCACTATTTTAAAAGCAATGATAAAAAGTGAAGCCATTGCACAACTGGAAATTGAGACAACTTCACTAAAAAACTGAAAATCTGAGACAGAACAGTCAACCTGGTGTCTCTGACTGTGTCTCCTAACACCATCCTGTAGCATCAAAGCCTGCTTATATTTTGGAAACCATCATAGGTGAACGGAGGGAAGTTTGGCAAACAAGAGGCAGTTTTGGGCAGGCATGCAATAGGGTTGATTTCACATGCCGTGAAGTCCTGCTCGCTGGTGAAAAACACGCCATCGTGCGAGTATATGGAGGGGTCCAGGTCATAGTAGTTGTAGGGTCTCAGGAGAAAGCCGACCGAGTTTCCCACCGTCACAGTGTTGGGAATATCCTCAGAGTGCGGGATGTGAAGGAAACCAGTGGTTATCCAGGCAACCAGGTCCTAGGCAGGGAGGAGCCACAAGACCACGGTTATTTCAGAAGCCTGGAGTGGGAGCAACCAAAATCTGCGCAGGGGCCATGGAAAGTTACAGGAGAGCAAGAGGGGACCTCCACAGGCACCAGCTCAGCTGCATTCCCACGTGCTGAGCTCCCCCCTCCTGGGAAAGATCCCCTCCCTTCTCCAAAGACCCGCCCGCAGCCACGGTCGCAAGCGTCCACCCAGCAGAAGGGCCCTTGCCCTGACCCCTGTGGCCAAGTCCCGGCCTCGCAGAGATTTTCCTGACATTTTGCCAGCATTTCTCCATAGGGAGAAATGAGCTCCTGCTCTGCACTCTGATCTACGCGGTCTGACCAAAGCACCAAGCAGATACACAGGAAAGGGGATGCTCAAACTCGCTTTCCTCATTCCCCGGGGCTGCTGCTCTCCCAGCTGAGCCTGCTGTCCTGCAGGCAATGCTGGGGTCGCTTGGCCCCTGGGGCAGCTCTCCAGCCCAGGGTACCCCCGCCCACCTCATTGGTGATGGTCTCGTTGTTGATGAAGTTGGCGAAGGCGACGGTGGGCGTCCAGGGGTCGTTCTGGTTGTAGATGCTGGTGCTGGTGGGCTCCTCCTCCTTCCGCCTGGTGACGGCCAGCTGGTACCTGAGGACAAGAACAGAGATGGGAAGCAGCGCTCTGGGGCAGGGCAGAGCTAAAAGCCAGATCCCCAGAGAGTCTGCAGAGCACAAGCCTGCTCCTACGGAGTAACCCCGTGGGGTTCCTCCTCCCCGTAGGAGAGCGTCTGCCCTGTGCCTCCCCATCAAGGAACATCCATGCGATGCCTCCCCAGCCAGTGGGGCTGGGGGCATCTCTGAGAACCTGCTGTCCCAGTCAGAGAAGCCTGACCTTGCCCAGCTGATGGCCCTCTCCATGGAGCTGGCTTCGGGGATGTGGTCCCCAGCAAAACTGGTGATCTGGATCCTGTAACCGCGCTGGTGGCCCCACTTGTTTTTGCTGTTGGCCGCGAAGTAGATGTATCTGGGCATCTTCGACTGGAGCCGGAAGGCAGCCTGGTCCTCTGTGTCTAGGACTTTCTTGGTGAGTCGTGGCCGCTCTATCTGCTGCTCTGGGCTCCAGGGAGCCCTCACCATCTCAAATGCCATGTCGTGGGCCACCAGGGAGTTTTTCACCCCTGCAAAGCAAAAGCAAAGTCACTGAGGAGCGTCCCCACAGTCCCCTGTGCCCCACGGACATCACTGCAGCCAAAGCTTGCTCTCCTCATCCTCCCTTCCTGCACCCCGGGTTCCGAGCACCGGCTCCTGCCTGTGAGAGCAGCTACCGCTCCACAGCTCCACGGCAGCATGACTATACATCACGTACATTTATCTATGGCTGTGTGACTGTACATTCGTCTGACCCAGGCAACACCACACCGTGGCAGACACCACCATCCATGGGGAGACTCCCCCTCTGCGAGGGACAAGAGGGGAGCCTCGACCCAGTGCAGAAGAACAGGTTCCCAGTGCAAGCACAGTCTAATTAACTCGAGCGCCTGATGGCCCAGGCACTGTGTTTGTACTCATCAGCATGCATCCTGCGAGCTGGAAAGCACTAGGAAGAGTCCAGGCTGTGAGACATTTGCACATCACAAAACTGGAGCAGCGCTGTGCAGTTCAGGTCTTTCCACAAAGAAGAGTCATGAGCCAGAGGCTCAGAGCAACAGGAGGGGCACAAGAGCAAATAAATCTGGGGACAAGACAGCAAAGAGCTGGCTGAGAGCACTCGAGGGCCAGCGCCAGCACGGCTCTGGCAGAGGGGCCGGTGCTCAGCATCCGCTGCCTGTCCCAGCTGGAGCGCATGGTGTAACACCCTCCCGTGCTCCACTCCCCTCGGCCCCACGTGAGTTTCCAGCCTGCATAAAGGCCATTTCAGAGCTGAACCTCTGGCCATCCTGGAAGGTTTGAGCAGTGCCTTGGGCCTGAGCCCCAGGGCTGCCATCGAGGTCAGCACCAGAGCCAGAGACCCATAGAAGAGGATCCACGCCCAGCAACCACCACCGTGCTTGTTTTCTTCCCTTTTCTGATGTAAACAAAACTTCTAACCCCACACTTCCCCTTCCAGTGATAGCAGTGACACTCTGATTTCATCTGCCTTTTCACTGTTCTTGCAGTTTTGCAATCCTCCATTTTTACCTAAGTACTCAAAACTCATCCTAAAACCACATGGAACAGTCTTTAAATTTGCGTTTCCCAATTAAAAGGAAATTGAGAAATTTTTAATAGATGTCAGGAGCACACAGCAAATGCAATTTCAGCAGGAGTGTGAGGACAGATTTGTGGCATAAATGGTAGGGGAAGACCTAGAAAACTGCAGCCGATGCTCCCGTTGCTGCTGTGAGCAAAGGATCCCTTGTACCCCTGGCAAAACACAGCACAGCCGTAAGCTCAGAGCTGGCCGCCAGCCCAGCATCTGCCTGCTGTGCCCGCAGCCCTACAGAGAGGGCAGCTGCCGGTCCCACTCGCACACGAGCAGCGGGAACGGCTCAACAAAGCTGTAGGAAGTAGGAATGTGAGCTGGAAACCACATCCCAACAAAACAGCTTGATCAACTCCGACTATCATTTGGGGCTCAGGACAGGGGTAGGGTGCGGAGGGAAAAATCCCAACTTCTGCAGAGCCTCGGAGCCATCGAGGCCAACGGGGCAGAGTCTGTTTGCCCAGGCAGGAGGGGAAGGACCCCTTCCCATTAGGGGCACGGGCTGGGCACATGGTGGTGCTGGCGTTACCCAGCCCAGGAAGCCACAGCTCTGCACGACACTTACGGGTAACTGCATGGGACAGAGGGGGAACCTCTCCCTGTAGGACAACAGCTTTTCACTGCTCTAAAAACAGAAGGGAGGCAGCTCTGTGTCAGCACACCATCCTACCCCACATACAGAAAGAAAAATCTGTAGAAGGATCCAAAAAATGTCAATTTGGGGGAGTCTAAAAGTACTCAGGGAGGGCACAAAGGAGAAACAAGACCCAGACCTACCTCCCACATCCAAGTCCACTTTATAGTTGATGGAATGGGTGTGTATCGTACCCAGCGTGTGCTCCCAAACCCTATTGCCGTATCTCAGACCATCCCCGTGGAGAAAGGATGAGCTCGCGTACCCCGTGGCCTGGACCTTGCCTTCGATGGCCCCGTTCTGGTAGAAGATGAAGTCCCACACGTAGTCGTAGTTGCCCACGGTCGCAATGGACCGAACCACCAGAGCAGAGTTGACCAGCCCCCCGTAGTAGAGCGACTGCAAGTTGGAGTAGTGGCGCCTCAGAGGGGAGCCCAGGTTCTGCTCAAAAATGCAGAGGGAAGCCTTTCTCTTACTGGGGCTTAGGGTCTCAAACAGAGAGTGTGTGTCGACATAGGTGGCCGAGTACGGGCAGTCGACCCCTCGCACCAAGGGGGAGGTGTAGCGCCCAATGCCAAAGCTCCCATCCATGTACCTCGTTGACATCCCTCCAGGGCAGTTGGAGCCGTACACTGACAACGCCTCTTGGATGCCGATTTCATAGGCAACCCTCTCCCCCTTGTGTCGGATGTCAAACAGGCGCAGGCCGGTGTTCACGCTCATCCCAAAGGCAAAGCTCCAGGCCTGGAAGAGGACGTGGTTGTTCCTGATGCTGTAACGGGGACCCTGGGGCTCGTACTGCAAAGGGAACAGCGCAGCCGAAGGCGCTCGGGGCTTCATGGACGAGAAGTCCCCATCCCGCGGCGCTTTCTTCACCTTCTCCACGCTGATGCGACCCTGCACGTAGGCGCTCTCCAGCTGAACCATGTCCCTGTAGTACTGCCCGTTGTAGAAGACCCTGTTCACCGCCCACCGGGAGATGTCCAGGCTGCTGTGGTCCACCAGCACCTCCAGCCCCACCGGGTGCACAAAGAACCCACTCACGTTCTGAAACACGATGAACCAGGACTTACGGTCCCCGGACTGAAACCCGTGAGGGGCTGTGGTCTGAAATGCCACGTTGGTGCCGTCATACTCAAACACTTCTTTCAGGAAGGTTGGGGCTGCAGCAAATGCCACCGTCTCTAAGAATGCTCCCACCTGCTCATACTCACTGCCCAGCATCGGTCTGCGGTGGTACGGTACCTTCCCCCCGTACTTCTGCACTGTGATGTCCCGGTGATACGCTGGCGTCGGCAGCGGACGATACGCTGGCGTTGGCAGCGGACCCACCACGTACTCGGTGACGTTGGGGTCTGGCTGGTTCCCAAAGTACAGCACAGCCAGCGCCTCCCGGGGGGGGCGAGCCCCACCACCATCCAGGAACCGCAGCACCTCTGCCTTGGCGGGGACCTGCACGTCGACAGAGGCGATGCAGTTGTCGGAGGGTTTTGCACGCGAGGCATCGACCAGCTGCACCCCAAGGTTTCCCTGCAGGTACCGCACCACTTGCACCATCTCTTCGGGTGTCAGATCGGCAAAGACCAGGCTCTGGCTTGTGGATCCCATCTTCTCCACGATGCGGGGCTGGGATTCACAGCTGGGTGATCGCCTCCCCCTGCTCAGCAGCATGCAGGAGAGAATGAAGATTATCACCGCAGCCCCAACCAGGAGAACGTAGGGAAGTTTGGGGTTCATCTCTCCGAGTGCAGAGACAGTGCACGGGGTTCGGCTGCAGCATCTAGAGTATGTCCCTCACCTGCAGACCAGGCTCTTAATTCATTTGCCGACTGTGGGTGTAAACGCGTCGCTTGCGAGGTGGGGAGGGAGCCTGGAGCTCGCATGGGACTCCGAGAGATCACAGGTCCCAGCCAGTTCAGCCTGTTTCCTCCCCACCCCAGACACACCAAGGAAGCCAGCTGGGGAGCTGGTGCCTGACTCACTCCTCAAGCTACTGATGGGTTTCTCCGCTGCAGGGTGACACCATGAAGAGTCCCGGCCTCGGTCTGCCCAAGGGCCTTTGCTTCTCCCAGCGTCTCCCAGGACACCCCGTCCCATCTCATGTGGGAGCGCAGCGATGCCACAGGGGCAGGCTCAGCCAGCCCCGTTCCTTCTGCACCCCGGTGCCTCGGGACCAGCCCCACTCCCCTGAAGGGCTGGTCTAGGCTGGTGCTCCAGGACAGTCCAAGACCCGCCGGCTCCCCAGCACCTCCATATGCCTGTTCTCCCTGTCACCATTCTCTGCCACCTCCAAGTCCCTCCCAACCCTGAGGGAAGGAACCTGGCAGCTCCAGCCTGGCTCCAGCTGTGGCGGACTGGCCGAGATGAGAGGAAGCTCCCTTGCAAGAACAGGCAGCACTCGCCGAACCCCTGGCAGCAAATGCAAGTGACGGGCAGCACCTGAGGCGGCTGCACCAGGAAGAGCAGAGGCTGCAGGATGGCTAACAGGACACGTCTGTCCCCATCCAGCCATCCCAACTCCACTCCAGCAGACAGGATCCTTGGACAAGAGCTGTCACAGACAGAAATGGTTACTGTCAGGAAACTGTTCAGTACTCCTGACTGCACGATGGACCTTCCCTAGCGAGGAGAGCAGCGAGCAGCCCTTCAGAGGCAGCGAGCAGGGGGCCGGGGCGCTGGGGCCACCCCACCGTGGTGCGAGGCAGTTGCTCCTGCATGGCCACCAGCTTCTGCAAGGCTGGCCCCACTGTGCCCAGCCCCACACAAGGCAGCAGCAATACATCACCGACAGCCGAGAATGGCTTTCCAGAGATCGTGGTCCACTTCACACCCTTCTGGTGGAGACAGTTTGAGGCACAGGCAGGGGCTGAAATCGCTACAGCACTGGATCAATTTACCACTCTTGCGATCACGTCGATTTAGGAACTTATGTTTTCATTCTCACTTCCAGCCAGGGAATAATTGCCCTTTTTCCCTGCAGGTCCCACACCAGCCTCAGATCAGGATCCAAGAAACCTGTGTGGGAGATAACCCATTTTTGCTGTGCTGCAGTTTTACCTTCCCTGCGCTCGGAAGGTGGGGATCCTGCAGGGCGCCTCTCAGGCACGCCATGCGGCCCCGAGCCCTGCTGCTCGGGACAGGGCTCCCCTCCCTTGCTAAGGGGAACAAGTCTGGGATTTTACACGGCTCTTCTCAAGACCATCTGGCAGCAGCCAGGGCTCAGGGGCTGTAAACAGAGCAGTGAACTGGGGGGCACAGCAGTCATGGAAAAGGACCTTGCCACCACACAGGAACTGTATTTTAGCATGTTTTCGAGCCTTGCTTACAGGAAGGAAACCAGTATCAGCCCTGTTTTCAACCGTAATGACAGCAGCAGACCTTTCAAGGCCACACAAACCACTGCATCGCAGGCAGGTACAAGAGAGGACACATGCTGGCACTGAACGCTTGCACTGGAGTCAGCTGCAGCTTGACGTACATAGTTCTCCGATTACTCCCCGCAATCCAGGAGACAGCACGGGTTACTGGAGCTGCATTTCTCCTCGGGCTGGTACAGAGGCAGTCCACTTCCTACCAGCGATCTCTTTGGTCCTGTGCAGATGTAAAACATTTTTTTTCCCCCTTACCTTTTACAAAAGCAGGTTTCAATAACAGACACCTAATGCTGCCAATCTGTGCCCCCAGCACCACCACTGCCCTTGCACCTTCCCAGACTGCAGTTACTGGAATGGCCTTTAAGGGGAAGCAAAGCTGTCCTCTCAGGCCGAGCATCCTTGCGCCTTCCAGGGCGGATGCCAGCACTTCACTGCTCAGCCCACCAGACGGTGCAGAAGGAGCTGCTCCTGGACTCAAATAACCCTCCACAGGGATCCGCCGCCAAAAACCGTGACTCTGTGCAGGAGCAGGGGAATTCACTGGCTCACTACAGCGGCTTTGCAGCCTGAGACTCAGAATCCAACTTACAAGCGTTTCCTCAAAAGAGAAGCGGAGATAGAGCTGCATAAGCTCATCCCTGCGGAGCACCAGTCCAGCTGCCCTGCTTTACGCGGGGCAGTCGAGATACAAAAAGGACTTTCCCCAAGTTACAAGGAGCGCCAGGGCCAGCATCAGGCGCAGGAAGAACAGGCTCACACCTTCAGCCCTGCAGACAGGGCTGTGTCTCCCTGTCTGCCTGGCCATGCCTGTGGCAAAACTCACTGTGCCAGACATGAGGCCTCAAGGAAACACAAACATTTTTCAGCTGCTACCTTTCATGCTTTCCCTGGGCTGAACACAGAGCTCCCAGACCATTCAGACTGCCTTCAACTCCGTGACCTTGACAGACTATTTTATACATAGAAAAATAATTTTGGAATGAAAGAAGAGGTTAGGAGAGTGAAAAAGCAGAGTTCCAAGGTCAGTTATTAGGAATTCTACAGACGAGGAGGCAATCCCCCCAAAGCTCTGGGGTTTACCAGTATAATGGCAGACATTATAGGAAGACCCAGACCTACCTCCCACATCCAAGTCCACTTTATAGTTGATGGAATGGGTGCGTATCGTACCCAGCGTGTGCTCCCAAACCCTATTGCCGTATCTCAGACCATCCCCGTGGAGAAAGGATGAGCTCGCATACCCCGTGGCCTGGACCTTGCCTTCGATGGCCCCGTTCTGGTAGAAGACGAAGTCCCACACGTAGTCATGGTTGCCCATGGTCGCAATGGACCGAACCACCAGAGCAGAGTTGACCAGCCCCCCGTAGTAGAGCGACTGCAAGTTGGAGTAGTGGCGCCTCAGAGGGGAGCCCAGGTTCTGCTCAAAAACGCAGAGGGCATTTTTACTAATTCTAGAGACGTGGGAATGAGCAAGGTAGTGCACATCCAGATACGTCGCTAAATAGGGGCAGTCGACCCCTCGCACCCCGGAGGTGGGGTTCATGCCGAAGGTGATGCTCCAGCCCTGGAACGTGACGCGGTTTTCCCTGATGCTGTAGCGGGGACCCTGGGGCTCGTACTGCAAAGGGAACAGCGCAGCCGAAGGCGCTCGGGGCTTCATGGACGAGAAGTCCCCGGCGCTCGGCGCTTTCTTCACCTTCTCCACGCTGATGCGTCCCTGCCGCTCTCCAGGCTGCTGTGGTCCACCAGCACCTCCAGCCCCACCGGGTGCACAAAGAACCCACTCACGTTCTGAAAAAACGAACCCCCGCGGCGCTTTCTTCACCTTCTCCACGCTGATGCGACCCTGCACGTAGGCGCTCTCCAGCTGAACCATGTCCCTGTAGTACTGCCCGTTGTAGAAGACCCTGTTCACCGCCCACCGGGAGATGTCCAGGCTGCTGTGGTCCACCAGCACCTCCAGCCCCACCGGGTGCACAAAGAACCCACTCACGTTCTGAAACAAAACGAACCAGGTGATCCGATCTCCAGACTGGAATCCACGGGGGGCGGCTGTCAGGGCTGCTAGACTGGCTCCATCATACTCCATTACTTGACGCATGAAAGATGGAGCTGTGGGGAACACTTGGCTTTTTAAAAACCCTGCCATCTGTTTGTATTCAACAGCCAGTGTTGGTCTGCGGTGGTACGGCACCTTCCCCCCGTACTTCTGCACTGTGATGTCCCGGTGATACGCTGGCGTCGGCAGCGGACCCACCACGTACTCGGTGACGTTGGGGTCTGGCTGGTTCCCAAAGTACAGCACAGCCAGCGCCTCCCGGGGGGGGCGAGCCCCACCACCATCCAGGAACCGCAGCACCTCTGCCTTGGCGGGGACCTGCACGTCGACAGAGGCGATGCAGTTGTCGGAGGGTTTTGCACGCGAGGCATCGACCAGCTGCACCCCAAGGTTTCCCTGCAGGTACCGCACCACTTGCACCATCTCTTCGGGTGTCAGATCGGCAAAGACCAGGCTCTGGCCGCCATCGGTGTCCTCCTGCTCCGGGGGCTGGTGCTGGCAGGGGCTGGGGGCCCTTCCTCTGGTCAGCAACACACAGACTAAAGCAAATATCGTGGCTAAAGCCAGAACGAGGAGGAGCAGCACGGTTTTCATGTGCATGCTGCTGCTGGTCCTGAGGCATTCACAGCAGCTTTCAGAGCAGGGTTTCTAGCTGCTGCCTCTGTCAGTTTACACTGCACTGGATGGATTAGCACGGAAAGTACAAAAGACTGGGAGAGGCTAGGGGAGGAGATCTGAAATTCGTGGTGACCAGAAAGGGCAGATCTCGTCTCTCAGCTGCAGCCTTCTCTGTCCTCCTCCACGAGCAGTGCCCTGAAAGAACTAGTGGAGATGCAGGGTCAGTGACTCAGACAAGTTTCACATAATTCTGTTACTTTTTCAGTCCAACCTAGCTTCCTGAGGCTGCCTGTAAAAACGAAGATCCTGTAGTCAGCCTGAGGTGGCTGGGACCACTGCGAGACTCTGACAAGCTGGGAATTGTTGCCACACTGTAGAATTTCACCTCTTTGCAACTCACCGAATTTCCTTGTTTATCAGGCTGCTTCCTTGTAAACATTCTCCCTGGCAGCATGATTCCAAGCTTGGAATTACTTTTTATTTTATTTTTTTAAATCTTCCACATGGAAGCCTTTGCTGAAAACACACCCATCTGTGTAGTAGTAGAAAAACTTTGGCAGGCATGGAGAGATGTAGTTCAGGATGAGATTCAGGCCCCAATGCGCTGAACAACTAGCTCTTAGTTTGCACCTTTGAACAGCTATGAACTAATTAATCCCCCAGCATTCCACTGAAACAAGATGACGCAGCTTTTGTCTCTGCCTCCGACTCGAAGATAAACTGAGGTGCAGCTTCTGAGAAGTTCCCTCAAGGACAAAACAACCCCCAACCTGCGGCATCCAAGCAGGCAGCCGATGGCAGTGCCCGCTATCACTGTGCTGCCAGGCTGTCGCCCAGGCCGAGCAGCCACCTCCAGGATTTCTACCAAAGGTTGTGACAACTGCCCTCTGCCATCCCCGCCGAAGGGGTGTCTGCTGGTCTCAGCACTGTTGAAAGGCCTTGGCAGAATGAGGCAGCCAGACAACGGGACTCGGTACTCCATCCTGCCACGCAGCAGATGCTTGGGCTAGACAAGACGCACCGCTTCAGCTACAATCCCTGCCTGTCCCTGAGCTGGTGCTGAGAAGCACAAGGCATCCAAGAGAACCAGGGCCGGAGATTCAACCCAACATTTCCACTCCTGCTGCCAGCCTCACCTCACCTCACCCTGGCCTTCTCTTCCTCCTCCCGTCAGAGTTTCCTGGTGGGAGACAGCCCCCCCCAGCCTCGGCACGGCCTCCAGTTCTTCCTCTGCAGCGGATCTTGCCCTGGACTCAGCCCCTCCACGGTCCTCCAGCCGTGCTTACCAGACACCACGCTGGTAGGCAGAAGGCCACGTTGCCATAGGACACACTCCATTATCCTCACCACCACTGGCAGCCTCAGCCTTCTTTAGCCCAGGCTGCAGCTGTGCAGGTCAGGGACACGCACGTCCACTCCGTGCCAGCACACGTCATCTCTGCCTCACTGGCCATCACACCAGCAAAGCCGGCAGAGCCACAGCAGTCAATTCACACGGCCGCTGTGCCAGAAGAGGGGCTCACTCTGTGGCACGGACACAAGCAATGGGGAGAGACAGGACAGATGAGAAGAGAGCCTTGGCTACACGGGATGCAACAGCTACAGGTTTCACAGGTACCCTGCTCTCATCAACTTTCAACTGGCCTCCAGTGGCAGAATCAGACGCCTCTGACTAGCCCCAAATTAAGCAAAGAAGTGCTGACTTCCAAGTCAGTCTTTCAATCCATGAAGTCAATGAGGCTTCGAGGATTACTTGGGGTTAGGCTTGAAAGAAAAAGTCCCTTTTGGTGTAAGCCTAGAACATGGTATCCTTTCACTCAGAGTGCAGAGAGGAAGCGCTCTTGCCTCAGTTAAGGTTTAGAGCAGAGCCAGGACATACCTCCTGCCTCCCAGGAATTCAACAAGCCTTCTGCTGCAACACGCACCTACACAGCTGAGCCAAGACTGCTGCACGAACCTCCGAGGCTGCATGCACAATGCTCACATTGACATTTCCTTGGAGAAGTACAAAAAGAGCAGATCATTCAGTTTTGACTTTGCCTCTTGGTTTTGCATCCCAAGTCCCTAAAAGTCAAGGCATAGGCTGCAATTACAGATGGTCATTTTTCAAGCAGCACAGCAGTAGTTTAAGAGAACTGGACAAATTCCACAGGCCTTACTGCCCCACTAATCACAACTCAACCCTGCAGCTTGTCTGGGAGATGTCTGAAAATAAAGCGTGGTAACACTCTTAGTTCTGTGCATGTTGGGTGTTTGGAAAAAAAGAGAAACCCCAACCTGTAATGACGTCCCCACAACAAACCAACCCACAGCACGCATCCCAGGTCTGCAGGATACAGATGACACAAACGAAGCTTTCTGTGCTGCCTCTGCCCCACTACAGGATACGTGCCACGGATGCCATGTCTAATACCACGCTATTTAATACTGTCCATTTCTGCTGTACTTTTCAAGCTGAGAACTTTTAAAGCCTATTACAAGCAACACAAGAATCAGCCTGCGCTTTCTGGGAGCTCTGTTTCAGAATAAACAGAACAGCCCTAAATCCACCTCCATCTTGCAGTAGAAATTTCAGGAAGCAGAGTAATTAACTGAGCCTCCAGAGCCAGGAAACCTGTCTGAATACCTAACTGATGAAAAGTGAGCAGGGATCTTTAAGGGCCACACGTACCACTGAATTGCTTGTGTGCCTTCTCCAAAAGAAGCCTGAAGCAGCTTAAAGCTAACCTAGAATTTAAAAAATTACATGTCTCACTAACAGCAGCATAACTTGTTTATGCCCTGTTTGGTGCACATACCTCTTCCCACAACTCAGCTCCCCAGTCCGATTAGCCCATCACTCTGTCCCTCACCTAATATGGAGAATTCGCATCCCACCGGTTTATTTTGGCCACACGGTTGCTTTTAGGTACTGCCCATCAGTACATCTTATATTTGCTAAATTGTCCACGTCTCCCAAACAAAGCAAGGAAGAGAGGAGTTTGCTGTTTTTCGTGCACACAGAAAGGTAGAGGTGGCAAAAAATAGTCTCTGAAATTTATGGAAACCAAAACCAGAGACAGACAGCTTTTGGCTCAGGGAAACTCAGAGTCAGTGACTGCCAGACAGCTGGGTAAAGAATACAGAAAACACCTTGCCAACTCTCCTGACACAGGCAAGTCTTAAGCATATCCCAAGCCAGACCTCAGACTTTGGAAAACTCCCACTCCCATTCTCTCATCTCATAGGGTCAAGCTTGCGTAAAACAGAAGGGTGGAAATTGCTTGCCCCTTACCCATGCCGGCTATGTTTCTGACAGCGTTTGCGTCTGCACACAACTGCTGTGCCTTTATTCTCCTCTCAAAGTTTTAACGGTCACTGCATATAAGCTGGGATGTCTCAGGAACCTGTGAACTGGAGCCCTGACGGCACGCTGCCACTCCTCCCGGAGAGCAAAGCAGAAACCACTGCACCGAGACTGAGGAGTGAAGATCACGGACAACAAACCCTCCCCTGCTCCTGCAGATGAACCACGCTCCCTGCCAACACCCGCCAAGACAACCATCCTGGATGCTCTGTCCTTCCACAGGACTGCTGGCACAGGCCTCCTGGGAGTTCAGTTTCTTCTGGCTGTGGTGAGGAGGAACCCCTCGTGCTGCACCACATCGAGTCCTGCCAGCAACTGTCCTTCCTTTGACCTCGGCCCCCAGCGACCTGTTTCCAGCTCAACTCCCACCTTCCCCGGAGCAGCTCAGGCACCAGCAGGACTTTCCCACACCGCAGGAAGCACCGTGGGGCAGGCGGCCCTGCGGGAGGCAGGAAGCGTCTGTCCGCAAGCAGCTGCCCCTGCTTCTCAGCAGCTGAAGATTTCGAGGCTGGACGTGCCAGGCAGGAGCCCCGATCTGCAGCGGCCGCTCCTGGGGCTGGGCACGGGCCCCACCTAGCGGCACCCCGGCCGGGAAGGGCGGCCAAGCCCCGGCCAGGCGCCAAACTCTGCCTGTCCCGGGGGCAGGCTCACAGTGGGGCCTGCACCCCAGTGGCTGGGGGACAGGACGCTTAGGGAACAGGAGTGCCACTGGAGAGGTCCCTGCACCCCGGGCTGTGGTGCGGCAGACATGGGAGGAAGCGCAACAAGAACAGGCACGATTCCCTGGGGAGAGCAGACGACGCTTTGGCTGGGGGATTGCAGGGTGGCCTGCGTTTCCTTTGGTACCACGTACATGGAGCAGCCAAGACAGTAACGGACCATGCACCGAACACACGCACCAGGCATGGCATCCAGGCGCCTGCCCCAGGACGGCGCTGCAGACACCTGCTTGGCAGAGGTGCAGGAGCAGCCACGGAGCAGGCTGCTTAGAGAAACACCACGCAAATCTCTTGCGTCTGCTTTAACTGAGATGGCCCAAGTCCCGCACACTGGGTTGAGATGGGACAGATCACGTTAAACCCAAGACCGTCGGCCTAATGTAAGGCATGCTAAAGGAATAGAAACAACCTACAAAGCAGTGCATAGCAGTTTACAACACAGTCGAAAAGAGGAATGAGGAGAATGCAGGGAAGGAGCAACTGGATGTGAGAAAGGCAGGACCAGAACAGACGTTAACACTGCACAGCCTAAGAGCTCAGTATCACACACAAGGGGCTACCTTAAAAGAATTCCAAGTACCTTATTTTAATTTCTTGACATGGTAAAAGTTTACATAGTTTCATCTGGCAAAGAGAGCCGAACAAATTAAAAGGAATCAATACAAAGAAACACAAGGGGAAGTGCTGCTCCCAGACAGCAGCTAGAACGCAGTTGGTTTGTTACTGAATATTTATTAGTGGGAAGACTAAGAGTTGACTTACTACAAACAACAACAGAAGAGTCTATAGCAAGGGCCAGTGGCCCTCCACACTCTGGGCAAATCCCTGGGAAACCAGCAAGAGACAACATGGCTCTTAGATGTGGAAGCAGAAGAAACAAAAACAAAGTAAAAAAAGGAAGGGGGAAAGTTCATTCCATTTGTCACTGTTGTTACAATGAGGTTAACACAACTATTAAGGCTACTGCACAATAAGAATATACGGGTGTAACAGCAAGACCTGGGAAACAGCAAGGTTCCTGCAACAAATGATTTAAAGTTCCCTGAATAAGGGACTTAAGTAGAAATACTATAAATAAGAGAATTTTGGAGCCTGCAGCGTTATGGGCCCACTTGCCACACACAAAAACTGACGCAACACAACCAGTCATTTCCAAAGGGGTTTGTAATGGACCATGAAACGTTCCGGTGGCTTAGAGGAGTCACCAGGCACACGAGCGTGCCCTTTGCAGGGGAAAGACTACAAGGTCTACAATGGTACTGGGTGGGTATCGGCCATCCTCACCCCCAAGCACCAACTGTCGCAGCTGGCCTGCTCTGCCCAGGCAGTGGGGAGCACTGCCAGGAGACAGCGGGTCTCAGTCTGACCACGTGCGGAGACTATCAGGACTTTAGTATCGGACCTCTGGCTCCTCCCTTCTCTCAGCCTGGGCAAAAGCATCTCATGCTGAAGGGGCGCTAGGACGTATGTGAAGTAACGTTGGTTTTAGCCAAGAAAGTGGCTCTAGTCAAATCGCAAACAGGAGCAGAAGCCACCTGAGCTCACGACCAGCCAGGAGAGCAACCAGCCCTAGTTTCAAGCACCACCTTGTGCTCTGCACTGATCCAGCCAGAACTGACAAGGCAGACAGATGGGGCAGGCTCTGCTGAGTCAGAAGACAGCCAGAAAAGGAGTGCAGACCGCTCAGCGGCACTGGAGCGTGGCTGCTGCCACCAGCCCAGAAGGGGCAGGTTCCCCCGTCTTTGCAATTGGTCAGTGCAGAGCACTGGCGGCAGAGGGGCCCAGCTACAGCCAGCAGTGAGAGAGTGAGCTTCTCCACCACTGCACCGCCACACGGGCTTGCTCTCGTGCTGAAGACTGTCTGCCCCATTCCCAGAGACCCCAGTGAAGCCTCCAGCCAAGAGATGGGACAGGACGAGGGCTTGGTCTCTAGTGTCGTTCCTACCCAGGCAGGAAGAAAGGATCCTGCCTGGCTGGTGCTCTCACTCTGCAGTAGCCTCTAGGGCACCCAAAGCAGCACGGCCTTCTCATTACCAGTTACTAGAGGGAGGGAGAGCTCCTGAGACCTGAACAAAACCAATCACAAAACTAGGCGAGAATTTCTTTAGAGTTTAACTAAGAATGCGATACTATTTCCAGCCAGTTTCCCATCTCGATAGTCACGTAACAAACCAAGGCAATGACGGTCTTTAGTTGACTGAACAGTTCTCAAGTTCAAACGTTGACACTTAATAGAGGGTCTCAGCATTGCTGCTCCGAGGCCTCTTGATCTTCTCAATGTTTTTAAGGATCATGTCATGCAAAGTGACCTGCAAAAAGGGAGAACAGGACTCAGACAAGGATGAAGTCATCCAGTGTTCAGCTTTCACAACGAGCAGTGGTTAAAATAGCAGCACAGCTCACCTTGGCACCACCCTCAGCCCCGGCGTGCAATCACACACCTAGTTAAGGGCTTCTTTCAGCCAGACTTTACAGAAGCCACTGCATGTAACACCAAAAGGAGAAGATTTCTTTACAAACCCCAGGAATGGCTTGTACTGCATGAAGAATTTAGGATCACAGGTTCCCACAGAGGTGGAAGGAATATTTTGTGCTAGACTCCTGTGAATGCTCAGTTGGAAACACCTGCATCTCTAGGTGGTGGAGAGGCAGTCTGCTTCTCTCGTCAGAGCCAAAGCAGAATGGGGAGGAGACAGGCTTCTTGCCAGGACTAGGTGCACTCACAGGGAAAGGGGAGAGCAGCAGCAGGGTCAAAAGGGCTCTCTCCACTGCTGTGCAGGGAGCCAGTGCAAACTCCGGTTTTTCACTTACATATTGATTCCTCAGCTCTGAAATGATCAGGCGCAGACTAATGTACTCCTTCTCATCGATCTCTGTCACCGTGCGGCGGTAGTCCTCCTACAGAGAGCAGACGCATGGCTGAGCGGCCTGAGCTCAGCTGTGTCTCCCATACACCAAGGTCCTACCTTTTACAAAGGAATCCCCCCTTGCTCTCCTCTAACGCAGATGTCCTGCATCCTTGTACAATTGCCCCTTCTCCCCCAGGACCCTCAGCTCAAAAAGGACAGTGATGAAGTGGCCCAAAGAGTCCCAAAAAGCAGCAGTACGTAACACGTAAATCTCCACTTCCCCGTTTACTTACCACATGAGGGTACTTAGCTATTTTGGAAACCAACTTTGCTCTTGTGATATAATATCTGGTAGGAAAAGGGAGAGACTAAAGGTCAGATAAATAGCACCAAGATTTTTTTCAGGCCCAAGCTGCCCTAGAAAAGCTGGGGGACCTTCCCCAAGCACTTTACTTTTCCCAAGAGGATCCCCCCCAAAAAAAAGAGGCCTGTTCTTGCAGGCCTACCTAGAAATCTGGTCCAGGTAGGACGCCGCCTCACTCTCCACAGTTCGAAGCTCAGCAACTGTTTCCTCCTGCAGGGAAGACAAGGAAGCCATTAGCTTCACGAGACTGCAGCTGGCCTTCAGGGCTCTGAAAGCAACATGTCTCAGCAGTGCCATGTCAACCTCAGGTTTGGGTTTTAAAACCTAAGCCAACCCCATGACTGCAGCTACTGGATACCATCAAATGAAAGATTCAGAGGAACCCAAGAGATCCATGTCCCTGGAGCGCAGCTCTCTCCTGCAGCAGGGCATAGAGCCAGTGGTGCCTCACCTGAATAGAAACACCAAAGTTGTTTCCATCTTCTATCCTGGGGATGAGAAGCTGCACCCACATTTTCACCTGCAGTGGAAAGATCGCAATACTGATCAACGCCAACATCTCCACAGAGACCTCTCTCAAAAGTTTTACCAAAAGCCCCCCAGGACCCTGCCTTTGCCATGCAGCTTGTGATAAACTGCAGGTCCTTCATGCTCATGCAACACTTCTGAGGAGATCATTTCCCACATGGCTGGGACACCACACAAGCCAGCATGAGCAGTTTCCCATGGGAAGCTCTCCGGACTGTGCCACAGAAGCTCTCAGCAGGTGTCTGTGACTGTGCAAAAGCAGGGTGAAGAAAAGCCTCAAGGAAGGAGCCTGTGTAACAGACATCATCCTCCTTCAAGAGGTGAACTACAGAGCTCGCCGAGGGCTCAGAAAAACATTATTTCCCTACACCTACCTCCCAGCCACTTTTAGACACTGTAATACAAATCCTGCCTTTCCTCACCTACAGAATACAGAGGGGCCTGCCCCTTCCACTCAGAGCAGCTTTGCCTCTCCAGGAGCAAAAGCATCCTACTGTCTCCACTCGCTCCAGTGCTCATACCCACCGTATTACACTTCTCAATAAGCAGCCTGATTTCTGGTTTCACTTTCTCAATGATGTCCACCAGCTGCTGGTTGCTCTTCAGCATCCCATTGGGCATCACGAACACTTTGGTACCTAGGGGCAGAGGAGAAAAACACCTTGCATCAGCAACACGTAGGAACGGCTGCGCCAGGGGATCAGACCGAAGGTCCACCTGAGCGTCTTATCTCCCGCAAAGGCTAGTAGTGGACACTGAGCCAGGCTATAGCTAACCTGTGGGGAAAGGGTAATTTGACATGGGATAACAGCGATTACCACAAAGGAAGGAAAAGAGAGAACACAGAGCGGAGACGAGAGCTGAAGAGCTCTAGGCTGCTGAGGCTGGGCGCAAAGGATTTTCCTGATGCATGTGTACGAGCTGTTTCTGCCTCAGTTTAATCCAAAGCCTGGTATCTTCCTCCAGAGAAGGAGAGCTTTCAGCACAGAGCCACAAGGAGACCAGCTGCCTTGGTCAGCAGGCCGAGCTCAAGCAAGTACTACGTATGTCTATCCGACAAGTCCTAATTATGCTTCTGAGAGCTGGAACCTGACTCCTCCACAACAGAACGTCTGTAGGTCAGGCTCTGAGAGGTTGTGGGGACAGGCCTGCATGAGCAGCAGCTGCTGTCAGGACAGGGCAAGCGGGGTTCACGTGACTTCATACCCCTAAGGCATGGTGCACTGGTTCAGGGGGCAGGCAGCAACACAAGAGACTTGGGGATTCTTACCCTGAAAGGTCTCTTCGCGGTCTTCCAGCTTCCTCTTTTTCATATTTGGCTAAAATATACAAAACGTTTTACTCACAAACTAGTCGTAAGCTATAACAGTGTTGCAAAGGAAATAAGGAAAAACTTTAGAGCCTCTGCTACGCTCCTGGTTTCTAAGCATTCTTCTTTAAAAACAAAGGAGGACTGCAGAGCACAGCGTTACCTCCAGCAGACTTCCCAGGCTCGAGAGACAACTTCCTAAATAGCCTTTGGGAGAGCCATGGCCTGCTATCAAATAAGAATATCCTACTCCAGCACAGAGCAAGCCATGCAGTTTTAATTAACAGAAGTAGGGATCACAACCAAGAGAGTAACCTTACCCCATCCAGTCCGTCATGGCTGTTCGTGAGAAGAATTGGGTCAGGCACTGGGAGGTTCATGTCCGAATGGATCTGAGTGAGATCATGAATATTCAGGATAGGCTCCTGGAAAATAAAGCAGATTTGTTGTTTAATTATGAACGAACAAATTCTGTCACACCAAACACAATGAGAAGACAAAAGATTCAGACCTCCCTCTTATCCAACCATAAAATAAAGATGAATGAAAAAGAAGTCTAACAATAGGCCTGTGACGAGACCTCCCTCCACCCAAGAACAGCGTGCCAGCTCCAGACTGTGATCAAAGCTATCAACTGTCTGCAACGCTGGAGTCCCTGTGAGACCACAGCATTGCGAAGGACAGCCCGAAGTTGCCGAACATGTAAGAAAGATAAATGTGGTGATCACACAAAGAAAACTGAAAAAGGAAGCATCCCCACTAGAGCTAACAGCACTCAAATGCACACAAGCAACCGAGCCACTGCTTCCCGTCTTTGTAAGAAGGTGAAATACACAAGAAAATACACAGGGTGAGACCTGCCTCGTCATTTTCAACACAGAGCTTGAAGATGAGAAAGGATACAGAGCACAACATATTCCCTACCTTAAGGAACCCATCGAGTTCTAACAGCTTCTTTGGGAAAAAGTTTGCCACCAGGTCTTCAGCCTGAGAGAGAAAGAAGAGACGATGACGTGAAACAACGCCGCGAGGTTCCCGCTAGCGGGCAAGAACGCCAGGAAATCAACTGCCCAAAGGCAGCAAGCAGGAGAGAACACAAGTTCTGCCTGCTGCCAACCGTCACGCTAGGCCAAGGTGAGAGGATGCCAGGATAGCCACAAGGCTATGTAACCTCACTCCAGCTGGTGGCCGAAGCTCTGAGCGCCGCTAAGCTTCCCGGAGAGGCTCAAATCGCAATCAAGTCTGTCAGAAAGATACGGCCGAATGGCCTCTTCCCTGTCCTATCACGCTCTGGGCAGTGGCAGAGGGATACTCACCTCGCTCGTGATCCGCTCCCTGAAGGAGTCAACCTGTAGAAGGAAAAAAGCAACAGTTCAGAGCTACTCCCAAAAAACAGGGCTCAGCGCAAGCCAAGCGCTGCGCCCTGCAGCTGTGGAGTTCAGCTACAGCCTGAACCCCGGATCGCTCCAGGCGCAGCTCTCGTCCTCGTGAGAAACGTCCGAGAGCTGGAAGAGCCTATAAACACCGAGCGGCAGCTGCCAGAGGATGCCAGAAGCAGCTCCCTGCCCGTCTTGCCCGCAGGGGCTGGGCTCAAAAGGACGCTCCAGAAGCGCGAGGGAAGGTGCAGAGCAATGGGGGAGACCGAAACCCGCGCAGCTCCCGCCCGGGCCGGCTGCGGCACGGGGCGGAGGGGGAGATCCGCCGTGCCGGACACGCGCAGCCCGCGCCTGGGCCAGCGGCCCCCCTTCGCCAGGGAACCGCTCGGGGCCGGCCG
>NW_008794172.1:1033044-1041645 GCF_000699145.1 Aptenodytes forsteri | reverse complement strand
AGGAGCTGCCCGGGGAAAGGGTCCCCCGGCAGGGCACCACCTCTGCCGGAGGGGTACGCGTTAGCGTTGCCCGTCTCCTGTGACCCCCTTAGAGCTTCCCCCGAGGGGTCCCCGTGGCCCTTGGGCTCCTCAGCGGGCAGCGGCACAGCCATTTGAATATACGTAAATGCACAGGATTTAGGACGCTGCTGATTAGCTACGGGTTAACACAAAACGCTGTCCCGGTAGAGCTCTCATGAAATGCAGGCTCCCCCGTCCTTCTGTCTTGTGTGTTTTCCCTTTCTGACTCTTGGACTAGCTTCAGACCTAAGTCTAGCACTCGAGCTGGCTCCCCTAGACCCTCGGCGCTCAACTCTCAATAAAATTCTTTCCAAGAATGATGTCAACAGAAAGCGCCAACAGTTTCACGCTGATCGGAGAGGCGTCAGATGGCGGCACGATGGAAAACCTCAGCCGGAGACTGAAGGCAAGTTTTACATGAGCTGGTAAACTGGGATACTTTTGAATGGAGCATCAGTTTTTCTAGACGCTCTGCAAGGTTAAACTGCAAAGCTGTCCGTAGCGCTGGCTTTCCGATATTTTTGTTGGTGAGTAGTTCAGTAAAGCTGGCTTATTTTAAATCAAGATTTCACCTGCAAGAAATACTTTGCCAGTTGAAGAAGCACAAGCCTGTCTGTTGAAAACCAGCCGGCAGCTGCCTGAGGCTTCACCTGAACTAACGGTGAGCTCTTCCTGCAGGTTACCGGTGACCTCTTTGACATTATGTCTGGACAGACAGATGTGGATCACCCTCTGTGTGAGGAATGCACAGACACTCTGCTAGACCAACTAGACACCCAGCTTAACATCACAGAGAACGAGTGCCAGAACTACAAGTGAGTGATCCGGAGGTGACCTGAGACGGGATTTGCTTTAGCCTGGAGCCTAGGGAAAGAATACAGCCTTGGTCCGGCTTTCTGGGATCAGTAGGAGACGTCCCTGACTTCAGCGCTTGGTTTTCTTTGTCTGAACGAGATGAAAATTTTATTTTTGAGAGTCCTGTGGTACACAGCTACTCCAGCTGAAGTCCGTGAGCCCATCAGAAGGACTGACGCCACCTCCCCACGGCGCCCGTGTGGCAGCATTCCCGTGTGGTTGAGGGCTTCGCAGGGACGGTTACCGGCAGGCAGTAACAGATCCTCGGCCACCATCTCGCTCCCCTGTTCTCCTGTGTGCGTTCCTGACTCACGGTGCAGGACCAATGCGGAGAGCTCGGGATTAACGAGAGGTGCACGTGATACCAGAGTCCCTGTTTGCACCTCTGCTCGCGTGCGCAGGCTGTCACGGAACCGGGGACACGGCAGGGGGCTTCCCAGGATCCCTGCTTCGGTAATCCTGTCATTCTCTTTTAGGAGATGTCTGGAGATACTGGAAGAAATGAACGAGGATGATAAGGAGAAACTGCAAACAGAACTGAAAGAACTTGCACTGGAGGAAGAGCAACTGATTCAGGAGCTAGAGGACGTTGAGAAGAACCGCAAGATTGTGGCTGAAGACTTCGAGAGAGTCAGGGCAGAGGCGGAGCGGCTGGAGCAGGAAGAAGCTCAGTGAGTGAACTGCAACTGCAGTTTATGGCAGGGATTTTGGGTAACAGATAAATGAGATCATAATGTGGAGAAACCTGTAAATAATGCCCAAATGCAAGTGGCTTATTCTTTGCAAAACTGAAGTTGGCTAGACCAAGAAAACCTAGTATACCGTGTGAGCGATCACTTTTCTGTAAAAGCCTGCACTTAGCATTTCTTGTCTTGCTTTTATTAAAAGGTATCAGAAGGAATACTGTGAATTCAAGAGGCAACAACTGGAGCTAGACGATGAGCTGAAAAGTGTGGACAACCAAATGCGCTATGCCCAGATGCAATTGGATAAATTAAAGAAAACCAATGTGTTCAATGCAACCTTTCACATCTGGTAACGTAGACACTGGGATATTGTGTCAGTTTGCTAAGATCCTGCAACGCAGGGCCATTTAAGTAATACTGCATTTGACGGGAAAGCCGCTAGTCAAGTCATAGCTACCCCACAACAAAGCAACCGGTCACGGCTCCCAACAGTGTCAGCTGAGAGAGGTCTGCGACGCTGTGCAGACGTCCAGGTAGACTGCAAAATGGCTCTTTCATTAACCCTGTTAACGAACCGGGACCTACGGTGCTAGCCAACGGTAATGCTGTAACGTCAGGCTTTGCAGAGCAGGTAGCTCAGGGGGTTTGGGTGTTCGGTTGGTTGTTTTGGTGGTATGTTTTGGTTTGGTTTTGGTTTTTTTTTAAATGAACTGTGTCATAAAAAGAGAAAAAGTGGTTGGTGTTTATATACACTTTTTAACCAGAGCCCCCAAACCCTCCTTTTGCTTGGTTAGCAGCGTGCGTTCTGTAACTGCTAGTACGTGGCCCTTGTTTGGTCAGCATGCTAGAAGCTGTTCCTGCCCCAGTGCGCTTATTTATAATTCCTCTTATCACAGGCACAGTGGTCAGTTTGGCACAATAAATAACTTCAGACTTGGCCGTCTCCCCAGTGTTCCTGTGGAATGGAATGAGATCAATGCTGCCTGGGGGCAGACCGTGCTGTTGCTACACGCCCTTGCTAACAAAATGGGCCTGAAGTTTCAAAGGTATATGCAATAAAATACACATTTCACTTATGACCCGGATAAAGACAGTTAGACTCATCTGCCCGTGAATCATATCTCCTTTCAGATACCGTCTCGTACCATACGGCAACCACTCATATTTAGAGTCCCTCACGGACAAATCGAAGGTAAGAGATCCTGCACAAATCAGAGGACATTGATCTTGAAGCCACAGAGCCTTGGTCATGCTGGGGGACGCAGAAGACAAACTCAGCTCTTTATGAATTTATGGTACAGGAGGACTAGCTGCCCCGACTTCTCCAACATAGTAATATCTCACTCCATATCCTGTATCAAAGCCATTTGTTCTGCCATCCAGTAGCGTTAAAACCAACAGGACTCTTGACCTATACACCGCAGCTGGCCAGAGGAAGATAGTGTGATTCAGGGTGATTGCTGGCGATTAGGAACCCAAGCCTGCACGCGGTAGGCGCTTACCACAAAACAAGTCACACTTACTACGTGCCACAAACCATTTCTAAGCATCCTATGACAGATGTAAGCCTTGCACAAGACTAAAGGGCTGCAATGACCATATCTAAAAGGGAGTGTGCCTGAAACGAATCTCTTTTCCAGGAGCTCCCCTTGTACTGTTCTGGAGGCCTAAGGTTCTTCTGGGACAATAAGTTTGATCATGCAATGGTGGCTTTCCTGGACTGTGTGCAGCAATTTAAAGAGGAAGTGGAAAAAGGTGAAACGCGGTTTTGTTTGCCCTATAGGTGAGTGTTGCTATATAGCATGTCAAATTAACACCTCGTATGCTGTCCCGTGCAGCACTAACTGACCTCTGGACCAGTCTACAGCGCTGCTTGCTGTTTCAGTCCTGTCTTTCTGGAATCACGCGGTGTTCTTTATAACGTGCAGGATTACCACATTTGCTCTTAGTTTAATTGAAATGTAAAGCTAGTTCCTCAGGTGAAGACCTGAGGCTTGTTAGATTTCCTTTAAAAGCAAAGTATTCTTACATAGAATAATACGAATGTCAGATTTAAATTTTAGTACTTGACATCGTATTGAGATTAAATGCTTGCCATAGTAATGCACTAATAAAACTTTGTGTGTGATACAGGATGGACGTGGAGAAAGGGAAGATTGAAGATACGGGTGGCAGTGGTGGCTCTTACTCTATTAAAACACAGTTTAACTCTGAGGAGCAATGGACAAAAGCACTAAAATTCATGTTAACTAACCTGAAGTGGGGTCTTGCCTGGGTCTCATCCCAATTCTATAACAAGTAACCATGTAAAGAAGTCGTCCTGGCAGCTGTAGAGTGTCTGCGTTTCGTTGGAGAAAGTCAAATTAAGATGTCTCTTAATATTAACTAGTACAAAATGTTTACAATACCAAAAATCCACAAGACACTTTATTTAAAATACCGTTATTACAAGTAGTATATAGAAAAGCAATATGTAAAGTTATATCATTGAGCTGAACAGAATAAAAGAAATCAGCTATTGAATAGATGCTAAACTGGTACTTCTGGGGTTTATAGAAATGTGTATAAGTTACTGTCAAACTTCAAAACACCAGTGAGTTTGATATATCTGTTGCTTGACACAAAGGTTAGAAAAGCAAAATGTTACAAACACGGGGAATAACGTGGAAGAACTCGCAGAAGCTCTGCTTGGTCGTTAAAGAGTAACTACAGTTTGAAATAAAATATTTTCTAAGTCATATCAGCACTTCTTTGTGCCACTGAACTTAACAAGGTTTGATACCGTGTAAAATAGTGTTAGCTGTGATGACATTAACTATTTGTAATACTTCCTGCAGCCTGTTCTTGCACAGAGGTGCACTGAGTAAATAATAAAACACTATTCTACACAAAGACTACTTTCATCTAGCATATGCCAGGCACAGCATGAACAGCCCCTGGCACTTACATGGACACGCTGAATAGGCGCCTGCTGTCACGACAATTGCATCGCTTTCAAAACTGGTGGGATTCCGTCCTTTTCACAACACTGGTCAACTAGCTGGCTTTCTTAGGGTAAGAGCAAACAGGCTCTGAGCACTGGCAAAGAGGGGACACAGGAACAAGCAGCCTGGCTGCAGCAGGCTGCCTGAGACAACAATTAATTTTTAAAAAAGCAGCAAGTGGAGAAAGTACGTACAGCCCTGTTTGTCATGACTGGGCGTGCGAGCTCCTAGCAATAAGCAATACAGATTACCAAGCAGAATACCATGCACAGTAATGCCTTTTCAAAACATGACTCTTCTTAAGAGTTTTCTTTTTATTCAAAGGAAACTTACATTCATAACTTAGAAGATGCAGCTCTTACAATAAAGCTTTTGGTGCTGAAAGAGGTATTTTAAATGCTACTTTGCTCCTGTGTGCCTCCCTTCACAGCACTAATGCCTTGCCTGAAAGGACAAGCTTTTCTAATTAACACGTAACATACGAAATGTTGCAGAACACCTCGTGTTCAAAACCAAAAGTAAAACCAAATTGCGCTGGGTGCCCTGTGCAGTATCACGGAAGATGGACTATTATTGGCAGCGTAGCAGTTTGCTACTGATACGCTAGCGACTGGCCGTAGAAGACAGTTCTATTTAAGAGGCATAATTCTGTTCTCTGGAGCTTTTGTTCCACAGTTGCTATAGTGCTGCTTTGGAGTGGTACTGCCAACAATGTGTTTCAGTACTGCATAAGAAAATTCTAAGATACTTTGTGAAGTAATGCCAGTGATACAGTTTAAATGCTCCACAACCTTAAAAGAAAAAAAAAAAGAAAAAAGATACTTACAGTGCCTAAGAGACATTAGTTTACAGACATACTTCTTAGCCCCCCAAATCTAACGAGAATGATAGTGCTCCACGGGTGCACTTCAACAAAAGTTGAAGCTTCTCAGTACATTTTTTTATTTGGTTGTTTTTTTTGTTTGGTTGCTTGCTTGTTACGGGTTTTTTTGTGCTCTTTTTAATTTAATTGCTTCTACTAAAGAAGTAAAATGAAAAAGCTACTGTCTGTAATAGGCTGTTTGTTACAGTATTCAGTAGCAGTTTGGGCAGAAAATTGTCCCATGAGATTGCTTCTCCACCTGTCAACGAAACAATGTCTGTGGGGGTTTGTTCTGGCTGTAAAGAAGCTGAAGCGTGAGGATACGCTCACGCTAGTGCAAGCACAAGCCTTCCTGCGGAACTGCCCGTGCACCCTCCTAACGCTCTTACAAAAGTACACACGCTTCCTGCTAAAAAACCTGAAAGACGTCACCTCCCTCATGCTACTCCCAGTGGAGTCTGTCCCCTTGCTATGCCTAAACACGTAAACAACCTCCGCATTTTTTTCAGGTAGAGCTAATGTGTTTAGGAGCGACTGTACCTGCTTCCAATGCCCGGGGTTTAGTATGAACACGCTTGTGCTGATGACTCCAACAGCCAAGAGCATGAAATCTTCCTTTACTGTCAAAAACTTTGCTCTGCAAAAGTAAAAGCATCTTCTGGTGTAAAATGATGCTAGTTTTACAGTTCAAAAGCACCTACTTCTGTAATCGCTACACAGCCTACAGACATGTTAGCTTATTCAGTCCAAATAAAGCCTGATACTGTTAGCTTTAATTGATGGTGCTAAAGCTGCATTTTTTACAATTAAGTTAAACACTTTCCTAGCTTGCCCCTAAAGCAAATGTGGTGAAGCACGTTGCTTTGAACTGGTATATTAAGATCAATAAACAATGCTGAAAGCACCCCAAATTAAATTTTTTTAAAACATGCCTAAAAAAATGGCACAATGGGAATTATGCTACTGTTTCTTAGGGTTTTAATTTCACATAGTTATTTTAAGCAATAGTCACGTAAGCTACATACACCTGCAGTTTGCTTGGTGTGGAATTTTCGATGGCAATCTTCAACAAAGTGTCGTAGATGGTATCTCTTGTAAGATAAGAGAAGTCTAGTAGCTGCATACACATGCGATGTAATGGTTTTGCAGGAAGCAGGCAGCCATTATGTCCTAGCACAGAGATCACACGTAATCAGCCACACATTTTGAGTCATTAAACTGAATTAGGAAGGAGCGTTAGTTACTGTAAGCGAGGGATGAAGATTTCTGGTGACAACTGCCCTTTGTTTCTGAATGCCACAGGCCACCTCATGCCGTAGGCTTTCTCAATCTCAGTATAATTTCACTCATTCTGAAATTCAGGTTGTCAGACCTGGGCAAAGAAAATGGTAAGTCATTGTAGAAAATGTGGCCTTACACTAGGTTTTGGGAGTTTTAAACTCTTACTCTTTTACTGAATGAGTCACGCCTGGCTGTCCAACAACATTCATCAGATTCTACTAAGGACAAAGTGCTCATCCGAACAGTAAAGCCCTGGGAAATCTGAAAAGTTTCACGTGCCTTCACAGTGTGCAAAAATCTGGAAGATGAGACATTTGGTTCAGATCAGTAATAGCTCTATTACGCTTTTAAAAGATTTCTTTCCCATTCTCTCCTATTAATACTCTTACCTAAAACCTCTAGAAGCAATTCCACGTAAGCCAAAGGAGTTGACACGTTGATCTGGAAGTGCAGAGTTCTTAAAACGGCAAGCTCCGACTCAAGCAATTCCTGTTTAGTGTATGAGTATTTTAAGGATTGCAGAAATTTTAAAGCTGTGTCACTGTTAACTATCTGAAGAGGAAAAAAAAGACAAATTATCTTCTAGGCAATAAGGCACTCGCTAAGAACAAAGTATTTTCTTGCTTTACTCCTCCCATTGAATTTAAGCACGAGCCACTGCAGCGGCGATGCTGCCCGCTAACCCAGCTGTCTAACTCGTCTTTTAAGCTGGCATGAGAAATCCAGCTCAGACCTTCTTTCCCCGTAGGTTTCCTCTACTCCACAAGCCTTCCCCAGACAGGTGTGAACCCTCTCTAGCCATACAATTTTCGACAACCACAGGCTGAGTTTTCCCGCTACCTGTGCTTTTTCCCCCAGTAGTGGGAACATTTCCTGACAAATTGTTACTTGATGAGTGACAATTAATCTGCCCTAAACAGCAGAGATTTAGGCCTCCATTTCAATATCCTTTGCATTTTGTTATCACTATTGTCTTTCAGAGAGGAGGAGAGGTTAATATACTACACAATTTACTACACTGCTAAAAATATGCTATAGGAAAAGGTTTAGCTGGCTTACGTTATAGTGTAAGGAAAGTTTGCTTGCAAGCTGAATGCATGACACAAGTCGCAGGACAAACGTGTTGTATATCTGATCTTTCAGAGAGCTCCAGCTGCTGTCTTGTTCTTGTTCACGGCTTTCAACGTTCTCTCTGGAGGACTTACGGATTTGTTCTACTTGCTTGATCATAAACCTACAAAAAACGCAATTTCTCAGAAAACAGGTCTCTTCTGCTAAGAAAAAGGAAGACAAGCAATTCTGTATGTACTCAGAATATACGGATAACTGTTAATTTGAATTAAATGACTAAAGAGACAAAGCTCTAGACACACACAAGAACATTATACGTTATGTGAATGAGTGGTACAGAGCATGCACAGCATAACCATGTGAAAGAAACGGGAAATGCACTGAGCGTTCAGGATATTTATTACCTTTCAAGTAACTCTACCGCTTGGTACCTTGCCGATTGGTCCAAGTGCCATTTTTCAGCCAAAAGGAATATAAATTCTGCAAAAAAGTGCAACAGTCATTCACCTCAGTCAACTGAAGGTAACTATACAGCTGTTCACCATCTCAGGAGTTAGCTGCAGCTGAGAAAAAGAGCCTCACCCACTATCTGTGGCTCTTTGAAGCACCCGGCCTGATCCGACAGCTCGCTCAGGTACTGTTCGTTTTCCGTGGCCAGACGGATCAGCGTATCCTCAATGATCTCAGAAGCGATCTCGCCGAAGGCGGGGCCCGGGTCACAGCACCGGGGCGCTGCTGGCACCTGGGACCCCATTCATCAGTTCAGCTCAGAGGCCTTAAGGGCGGTAACTCTTCCAGCGGC
>NW_008794172.1:1027290-1032141 GCF_000699145.1 Aptenodytes forsteri | reverse complement strand
TGCCCGGCGCTCAGCGTGTTCCAGGGAAGTGCACTGGGGGGGGGCTCCCCTGCAGGCAGGGCTTCCTCCCCTGCAGGCAGCCGCCTTTCTCCTGAAGAGCGGACAGGGTCTTTGCCAGGGGCTCGCTCTTGGGAGGGGCAGGGGTGCCCACGTGCCCGTCGCTTTCCACAATAAATACCCTGTCTGGAGACTGCATCAGTGCCTGTTGTTAAAGCAGCTGGTGGCCAGAGTCCAGCTCAGGATCCTGCCACCCGCTCAGGTGTCTGCCGAGATGGAATTTTCTACTTTGCTCGTCATTTTATCGTCTTTTATCGTGAGCCAACAGCAAGGACAATGTCCACAAGTCCCGCCGGACAGACACAGGCAGATCCCATTTGTATTTAATTTGTATTTATGAAAACACTTTCCAGACATCAGTTTGTAACAAAGTGCACCCGCTGCTGTTCCTGGTGCACCAGCTGCATTGCCTTACGGGGCCAAGGGAAGCTTCTTCCCACTCCGCAACCGGCTTGTTCTCGGCTGTGCAGAGCGAGATGAGGGCGGCAGCAAGCAGGGCAGCCCCGGGGTGGCTGGGTCGGGCCCCACACATTGTCCCTGCAGGGATCGGGGCAGAGCTGGAGGACAGCGCGGTGGCAGGGGTGGGGAATGCATCATGACTGGGACGCGGTGGGGGTGTGGTTCTGCTTTGCGCCGGTTCAGCTCAGAGTAAAGCCATGAAGGATGGCAGCGCCTCGCACGCATCCTGCAGCTGGGGCCGGGCTTGAGCAAACAGGCTGGGAACGGCAGGGAGGGGGCCGGGGGGGGCACAAGGAGGGAGGAAATGGGAGGACAAGCGTGGGACAGGCCTACCCTCCCTCTGATACAGAGGCAGCAGGTACCCTGCCGCAGGCACACAGCCAAGGGGCACAGGGGTGGAGGCAGGGGGCCGGGCTCCCCGGGGTGGGCACCCAGCTGGCTCGGCTGGAGGGCGCTGGCTGCCCCCAGGGCTGGCGCTGTCCTCCCAGGAGGTGCAGGGGCTCTCGCCCGCCCCCGGGGCAGCAGGCACTTGGTTGAGGTAGTTCATGAAGTCACTCCTGGCCAGCCGGCTACTGAGGAGAGAAGCAGCGGTGAGCTGGGGCCTGCCCGGAGCGCTGCGGAGCCACCGGCAGCAGGATCAACCTCCCGCCCCTTACCATCCGGCCAAAGTCGTCCGCAAAGGTCACCCCTTTGCTCAGCCGCTGCTCCTGTGAGCCGGTGCTGCTGCCGCTCAGTGAGTTACGGCGCATGATGCCTGCTGGGACAGACCAGCCCTGAGCGGGGGACACCGATGGGGGCACAGAGCTGTGCTCCATGCAGGCCCGACCCCTCCCCAGCCCTGGGGGTCCCCGTCCCACAGCCCCCGCCCAGCCCGCAGGGGCCCCGGGAGGGAGCTGGGGCAGCGGGGGCTGGCACCTGGGGGCTGCGCCAGCTCCAGGCGACGCAGCCTGGGGGGGGGGGGGGAGGGGTTGAAGCTGCCCTTGGAGAGGCGTCGTTGGCGGCTGGAGAGCATGGCAGCGGGGGAGACAATGCCCAGCGGTGGCTGCTTCCCCATCCGCAGGTACAGCTCCTCGATCTCCTTCTTCTGGGCGCTCTGCAGCAGCTGCACCTCGGCCAGGTGCCTGGGGAGGAGATGGGGGCTGGCAGCCGAGCCACGTGCCGAGCCGCGCCCAGCCAAGCCAGGGCCTCCAGGAAGGGGGCATCGTCCTCCTGCCTGGGGCAGGTGGGAAGGCCTGTCCCCTCCTGCAGCCCCTGCGCTGCCTCCTGGGTGCAGCCCACCGCCCTGCTCCCCCTCGTGCCGCAGGGCCCCCAGGCCGGCTCGCCGCGGGGCTGCTCACTTCTGGCGCAGGTTCTGCAGCTCCTCCCAGATCTCCTCGTCCTCGCTCTCGGTGTCATCGCTGCTCAGGTAGGACAAGCTGCGGGAGTAGCTCAGCCACACCTGGCTCAGCACCGCCTGCGGCGCGCTCTCTGTGCCCTCCTCCCCAGGGCCCTCCTGGTCGCTCTCCGCCAGCACCACTGTGCCCTCCTCGGCCAGCGCCTCCTCAGCCTCGGGGTCCTGCTCTGCCGTCTCCAGCACTGAGTCCGAGTCGCTGCTTGAGCTGTCCCCTGTGTCGGGGGCCGCGGGCAAGGGGGAGCCGCTCGCTGCGGGCTCTGCACTGCGCTGCTCACCCTCACTGCTGCTCTCACTGCTGCCCGGCACCAGGGAGGTCGCAGCCACATCCTTGGTCGGCGTCACCTGGAACCGGCCCAGGATCTGGGGCTTGGCTTCTGCCGGAGACAGGGGGCAGTTGGTGGCGTTCGGGGCATGTGGGCTGGCGGGGACGTCGGGGTACCCCAGCGCAGCCTAGGCCCTTCCTCACCTCACCTTCACTGATGGGCGAGAGCCGGGCCTTGGGCACGCCGGGGGATGGCGACTCCGAGACGATGAGAGGGTGGCTGGGCTTGGGGGAGCCAGGCAGCACCTGCAGACACCCGAGCGGTCAGCTGCCCCACCCCGGGTCCCCCCATGTCTCCTGCCCCACCCTGCTGCTGCTCCCATGCCCCGGGACCCACCTCCCACTCAGCCCTCCCCGCATCCCAGGGGCTCCCCGCACCACGGGGCTCCCTGTCCCATTCCAGGGCAGCATCTGCAGCGACAGCCTGGCCCCCCCAGCACTGAGCCCCACCTCAAGCGGCCCCAGGGAGCCCCTGTCACCCCCATACTCACCGTGCTGCCCTCCAGGCTCCCCAGCATGGACGTGCTCAGTGATGGCAGGGGACTCCCTGCAGCCTCGCTGCCTGTGGGGCATGGCGGGGCCGGTGCCAGGGGAGGGAATGGCATGGGCCCCCCTGCAGGGGGAACATCAGCCCCCCCTGACTCCAGGGTCCCACCACAGGCCGGGGCTGGCTTGGCCATGCTGGCAGGGTCGGGGTAGACGAAGCGGGGGGGCCCCAGGACGAGGCTGTGTGGCCGTGGCAGCAGTGGTGGGTAAAGGTGCCCGCCCGAGCTGGCAATGGAGGAGACGGCGGGCAGCAACGTGTGGGCCATGCTCATGACTGCCAGGGAGAAGACGTTGGCCAGGGACAGGAGGGGGGCAGTGGGGGACCAGGGCGTGCTGGTCACAGGGGGGTTCAGGGGGCTGCTGGGCCCGCTGGGGACAGGGGACGTGGGGAGCGGCAGTGGGGACAGGAGGGTTTGGGGCAGGGCCGGTGGGACAGGCGCCCCAGGGGTGCTTGGGGGGGTCTGTGGGAGCGCCGGCGACGCCGTCAGCCAGGAGGGAGCTATCGAGACGAGGGGCCAGGTCTGCACAGAGCCTGTGGAGAGAGGAGTGGCAGGAGCAGCCCCTAACACCCATGAGCCCACTCTACCCCCCGCCCAGGCAGCTCCAAGCTCCGTGCTGGCAGCCCCGTGCTGGCGAGGGACCGGCCATGGCGCGGCTGTGGCCAGCAGCCCTGGAGAGACAGACGTGCCTGGCCCTGCCAGGGCTGGTACCTGCAGGGGAGCCTGGCAGTGTCGGCTGCAGCTCATGGGCTGGAGCTGCCGGCAGCTCTGCGGGGCTGGCGAGGTCGTTCTCCGACGGGGAGCTGCTCAGCAACGGCAGGACGGGGGACTGGACCGAGAGGCTGGGACTGGTGCAGCCCAGGTCTGTGGCACAGGGGTGACAGCCAATGCTCAGCCGAGGCAGGACGTGCCCCGTAGGACCCCCTGGGCTCAGCTGGGGCCATCACCCCCCCTGCCCTGGGCTCAGCTGGGGCCCCACCCTGCACGCCCCCCCGGGGGGGGGCGGGGGGGGGGGGAATGGGAAGGGCCTGCACAGAGGCAGAGACGTACCGCTGAGCGAGGACAAGGAGGAGATGGAGTGCGAGAGCTCCTGCAGCTGCAGGTCCACCTGCTGAGGGGGATGTAGCTGAGCCCAGCACTGGGGCAGAGACCTCGGACAGGCTGAGCCAAGCCCCCGCTGCCCCCCACCTCGGCCCCACCGTGTGCGGGGACAGGAGCCGGTGAGTCTGCCAGGCAGGGGTGCACCACAACCCATCACACGAGCAGGCAAGTGACCCGGAGCCACAGGCATGGGGCCGCTCCTGCATGGGGCTGGAGGACCCAGCACCCCAGCGCCTTCCCCACTGGGCTCCTGGGGGCTGGGCAGCACCCTCAGCCAAGCTCAGCGTTGGTGGTCTCCCCAGTGCTGGCAGGGCTGGGCTGGGCACTCACGGGGCTGCCTGCGTCATGCTCAGCCTCAGGGCTCTCGGGCAGCTCGGCGGCACCACACCCGTCCTTGCGGAGCAGGGTCTCCACACGGTGGATGATGTCCCGGATGCGGTGGACGAAGCCATCCCGCTCCGACTTGAGGATGAACTCGTTGTGGACCTGGGGGCGGAGGGGCCAGTCAGCACCTGCCATGGCCGGGCAGGCCCCTGCCCTCACCCCCGCCCTCACCCCTGCCCTGCGCTCACCATGACAGCCGCGATTTCCTCCGGGTTGTCCCCATCCAGGTCGAACTTGAAGGTCACCATCTTGTTGTTGTGGGTCTGCAGTTGGCACTCCACCACCCGGTCGTTCTTGTCGGAGATCTGTGGGCAGCAGGGCTGGCTCAACCCGGGGAGCGCTCGCCTGCCCACCCAGCACCCGCGGCACTCACGTTGGTGATGCGCAGCCTGGACCGGCCTCGGCGCCGCAGCAGCTTCCCTGAGGCCCGCTTGGGTGGCAGCTTGGTGCTCCACTCACTGGCTGAGAGCCCCTCGCAGCCATCGCTCATGCCAGATGCCACGTCCGAGGCGTAGCTGCGGGAAGCCCCAGTGCCAGCGCATCAGCACAGCCATTCCCAGCCGCTGCACTCCCCATCCTGCCCCCGGCCA
>NW_008794172.1:1026719-1027065 GCF_000699145.1 Aptenodytes forsteri | reverse complement strand
GGAAGCCAGAGGAGCTGAGGTAGCCATCCGTCTCGCAGTCAGCTGCGGAAGAGCGCTCATGTGAGCACGGCCAGAGCCGGAGCCCCCTCCCCAGCTTGCACCCCCGGGAAACGGCTTTGGGGCTGGGTGCACAGCATGGCTGGAGGTGGGGAGGGACCCCCCCCATGCCCACCTCCCACCCTGGGTCACCCTGCTGTCCCCCCACCCGGCACCTACGCACAGGTGGCTGAGGAGTAGCTGGTGTGCCGGTAGGCAAAGTGCTGGTGCTGGTCAGCCTCTGGCTCCTCGGGCTCCGGGGGGAAGGTGCTGCTGAAGACGGAGTCACCGGAGCCAGGGGGGGGGGGGG
>NW_008794172.1:1021127-1026184 GCF_000699145.1 Aptenodytes forsteri | reverse complement strand
GCTGCTGAAGACGGAGTCCCCGGAGCCAGGGGTAGCTGGGGCGGGCACGCTGGGTGGCAGTGGGGACTTGAGCTCCTCCAGCAGCTGCAGAACACCTGGTGGCTGCTCCGGCTCCACAGGCGATGGCACGTCCTGGGCACGCTTCAGCTTCTCCCGCTTGCGCTTGATGGCGACCACGCGGTCCCGCACTGCCTTGGCCACCAGCTTGTAGTCGGCCTCACAGACAAAGCCCAGGACAACCTGCGCAGGAGGGCGCTCGTCACATTGGGGCGCAGGGACCCTGCGGCACTCAGGGTCCCTCCGTCTCTGCACCCACCATCTCCTGGGCCACCTCCTCCGCCACATCCTTGTAGAGCTCGAAGAGGAACTCGATGGCGTTGTTGTCCTTGTACTTGCCGTGCAGCTTCTTCGTGTCGTCCATGCGCAGCCAGAGCTTGAGCCCAGACTTGACGCCATCGTCCTCCTCGGCCAGCTCCACGTGCACCCCCGTGTCCTCCTGGAAGAAGGAGTGCTCCAGCAGGTCCTGGATGGTGTACCTGCGGGGAGCACAGCTCAGCACGGGGCTGGGGGCCAGGGAGGGCTCTGCCACCCAGGCCCCCGCTCTCCCCCACCTCTCGTTCTTGTCCATGCGGATGCAGCCCTCGATGATCTCCTTCAGCTCTGGAACCTTCACCTTGTAGAAGCTGCTGGGCTTCAGGCCCTGGGGGCAATGGGTGTCAGCGCCTCCTGTGCCAGACCCTGCCACAGCACCGGGTTTCCAGGGCCCAGGGCTGAACCCAGGCTTTGTGGGGCCACGGGGCCGCCGGATGCTCCCCAGGCAGATGCGGCCCCGCAGCCCCTGGCACCCCCAGGCACAGCCCCGCTGGCAGCAGGGGACACGTGGGGACAGGGCTCCCAGCCCAGGGCCCCACCAGCCTGGCTGCAGCTTCCGCAGCCAGGCCACGCGTGCCTGCACAGGCAGCTGGGGCCAGGACACCCCGGGGCTCCAGGTATCCACGCCAGCAGGCAGGAGCAGGCAGGGGCCGGCCGGGACTCAGCCGCGGTGCCCCAGGCAGGGGGTGGCCAAGCGAACCTGCTCCCGTTCCACCCCATTAACACACTGGCAGCGTCTGGCGCAGGGCAAGGGACGCAGGGTCTGGCCAAGCCATGGCCCCCCCACCCTCCGCGGGCCCCGCGCCCTGGCATGGCACCCTCTCATCGCCCAGACTATTTTTAGCTGCTTGCACAACCTGCATGGTGACATATTTTGGGGAGCAGCGAGGCCCAACAGCTCCATCCAACCGCCCCCCCCCCCCCCCCCCCCCCCCGCCCCCCCCCCCTCCTCCTCACCCCGGCTCCCATGCCCACAGCACCAGCCAGCAGCATCACCCCAGCCCGGGGGCTGGGACCGCTCACCGAGGTGACCTTGCGGTAGATCTGGGCGGCGTTCTGGCACTCAGAGTAGGGGTACTCTGAGGTGGCCATCTCCAGCATGCACATCCCAAAGGCGTAGACGTCCACCGCCTCATCGTACTTCTCCTCATACATCTCCGGCGCCATGAACTCGGGAGTGCCTGGGGGCAGCAGCAGGGCTCAGCACCCCCGGGGCACTGACCCACCTGCAGCCACCACAGGACAGCCACAAGCCCGGCCCTGCCAGGGCCACACCAGGACCCCACCTATGACGCTCTTGGCGAAAGAGGCTCGCTTGAGCGTGGCCAGGCCCAGGTCCCCGATCTTGACCGAGCCGGTGGGGCCTGTGATGAAGATGTTGTCACACTTGAGGTCACGGTGGATGATGGGGGGCGAGCGGGTGTGCAGGAAATGCAGCCCCTTGAGGATCTGCCGGCTCCAGCGCTGCAGCACCTTCAGCTTCATCTCCTTGAACCGCTTCAGATAGCTGCCAAGGGACCCACGGAGCTTGGACCCATGGGGCTTGGACCCACGCCCCGGCCCCAGCGCACCTTTCTCCCACCGCCATACTGAGCCCATCTGGACGTGGGTGCCACGCAGGGCGAGTGGCAAAGAGTGTCTTGGAGTCAGGGGCACCCGGTCCCCTCCCCGGCTGGGCTCTGCACCGGCAGCACAGAAAACGCAACCCAGGAGGAGCCGAGCTCCCTGAGCCACCAGTGCCAGGAGCCAGATGGGGCGAGCGGCCAGTGCTGCCACCCCGCTCGGCACCGGGGTGCCCGGGCCACAGCACCCCCACGCAGGACAGTGCCAGTGAAGCTCCTGGGTCTCCAAACATCCAGCAGCGACCCCCAATTTCTGTCTCCAGCTCCCAGCCCTGCCCCGTCATCCGCTCAGATCCCACCCAAGCCCACCACGGCCCGTCATCCCCACCCGAACGCCCATGTCAGGTGCCCAGGCAGGGTGTGCAGACTTCTTTCTTGCCTCCCCATCACTGCAGAGACCCCGTCTCCTCCCCTGTGCACCCTGACCTGGCGGTCCCTGCTCACGTTTTCAGGGTGCCAGACGTCATGAGCTCTGTGACCAGCACGATGCAGATCTGGCCTTTGACGGACGACTTCCAGGAGTCATAGAAGCGGACGATGTTGGGATGCTGCAGCCCCTTCAGCATCTCCACCTCCTCGCTGAACCGCTGCCGCTCCGTCTTCGACAGCTTCCGCGTCTGCAGGAGCCAGTGGGGAGGTGAGGGGGGCATGCAGGGTCCCCGGCAAGCACAGGGGGATGCCCTGGCTTACAAAAGACCCTCACATCCTCGTCCCCACTCCCTATGTACAAGGCAGCAGGGGCTGCTGTGGACACAGTGCAGACCTGGGGTCAGACCTGCTGTGCCCCAGCACAGGGGCTCATGCGGGCCTGGGGCCGTCCCAGACCATGGTCTCACCCCACCTGGACGGTCCCTGCACCCCGGCCCTCTGCAGCGCTGCTCTGGATGGAGCCAGTCTCCCCTGGTTTGGGGAGGGATGGCCAAAGTCTCCCATAACAGATGGTGCATCGAGAAGCCCGTGTGCTTCCCTGCTGTGAAAGCTGTCCTGTGCCAGGGCTGCCCATCCCCACTCCCGCTGCTCTTAGCCCCCAGCCGGTGCCCACGACTCCACCATAGGATGGGGTTCCCCAGCCTGCAGCCACCCAGCTGAGAGAATGCGCGGGGGCTCTGCAACAGCCGCTGCCCACCAGCATGCCCCGTCAGCGCTGAGCGCTGCTCTGGATGGAGCCCCTGGTTTGTGCCCACCACTCCACCACAGGATGGGGTTCCCCAGCCTGCAGCCACCCAGCTGAGAGAATGCGCGGGGGCTCTGCAACAGCCGCTGCCCACCAGCATGCCCCGTGCAGACCTGATGGCCGCGGCCCCTCTGCCCCCCCAGGACAGCCCTGCCCCCCACTGGGGCACCACCAGCTCCCAGCACCGGGCACCGGCATGGCAGGGTGCCGGGCCAGCCTCAATGAGGCCTTTGTTGGGGAAAGCAGGCGGGGGAGGCTCCAGCCCAGGTTTTTCCATGTTCCTTCTGCTCGAGTTAATTAAAGTGGAAACCGAAGCCGAGCGCTGACACAAGCACTGAGCAGAGCTGGGGCCGGGGCCAGCGGGGAGGATGCAGACCCCTCGTCCTGGAGGGACACGGCCCTGTAGTGCAGGAAGGGGGGAGCCGGCTGACTAGACCCAGAAAGAGCCAGGTCCTGCCCTGAGCCCAGACAGCTGTGAGTGCTGAGCCCCGGGCAGGAGCAGGAGCAGAGCAGCATCCCTCGCGATGACTCCACTGCAGCCCAGGACCCCAAAAGGCCTGGCCACTGCAGAGCCCGGGGGCCACCCAGCCAGGACCCCCGTCCAGCCCATGCTCCCGGGGCTGAGGAAAACCGAGCTGCCACAGGCAGCCACTGCGCTCCCACTGCCAGGCGCTGCCAGAGCCGTGCTCAGCTCCTTGGCCAGCAGCCGCCATCCATCAGCCCGGGCAGCTTTCGTAATATTTTCATTGCATCAGAGCCGGCCCCATGGCTGGGCTGGAGCCACTCCATAATCCCCTCTGCTTTTAACACACGCTCAGGGACCCGGCTCAGCCCAGATGAGAACCTGAGCCCTGCTGCAGCAGGATGAATGGGACCTTTCATACACAAGGAGGAAAACAGCAACTGAAGCCCCTGCGCAGCCCAGCAGCACACCGGCTGCCCTGCCCAGCACCACAGCCGCCCTCAGTCCCCCTGGCCCCCCATTCCCCACCGAGGAGCCTGGAGGCTTCACTGCGCCCCGCAAACCTGCAAGGGCACGGGGGAAGCTGACACGGGCTGCGAACAGGGGCAGGGAGGGAGTCACAGGTGGCCACGGCTCTCCCAGCTCGGCGAGAGGGGACCCCGCTTGGAGCAGTTGTGCCAGCGCAGCCTCCGCCGTGCCACCACCAACCCCAGGCAGAACCCCTGGCACAAGGCCACCTCTCCCAGCGTGCCTGGAGCAAGGCCTGGGGGAGCCAAACTTGTCCCCCGAGCCTGTGCCAGGACTGCTGAGCTCGCCCAGCACCGTTCCTCCCACACGACTGAAGTGGCAGCTGGTTGCGCAGCTGGGCGTCCGGATGCTTTCCCCACCGAGTGCCAGCAGCGGAGAGTGGAGCCCAATCCAGCCCCAGCCCAGCCGGAGGAGCTGCTCATCCAGGCACTGGGCACCGGAGAGGGCAGGGCAGGCAGGGCTGCCAGCAGAGCCCCGCCGCCCCACACGGCACGCAGGGACACCGTGTCCTTTCCTAGCAGCACCTCATGCAGGGCAGAGGAGGACGCTGGGGATGGCGGCGTGGGGCTGGGTGAGGAGCTGGGTGGCAGCGGTCCAGCCCCATCCTGAGAGCCAGGAGCTGGCTGCCAGGGAGCCCGGCACGGCCAACAGCAGGAGCCGAGGCCAGCGCGGGAGGAAGGAGGGCTGGGCACGGGGGCCGAGGACAGCTCTCGCCTCTGCGGCAGGAGGCTCTCCCCAGCGTAAAGAAGCACCAGTGCTCGGCGCAGAGTCTGCAGCCCTCGCAGGGCTCTCCTGCTCCTGCAGCCCTCGCAGGGCCCCAGCTCCACAATGACCCAGGCAGGGGGTCCCGATGGTGGCCTGTGGAAGCCCCACAGTGCAGGACTGAGAGTCGCGCCCG
>NW_008794172.1:1016749-1020971 GCF_000699145.1 Aptenodytes forsteri | reverse complement strand
TGCCGGGGGGCCGGGCACGGCCAACAGCAGGGCCAGCGGCCAGCGCGGGAGGAAGGAGGGCTGGGCACGGGGGCCGAGCTCGCCTCTGGCCTCTGCGGCAGGAGGCTCTCCCCAGCGTAAAGAAGCACCGGTGCTCAGCGCAGAGTCTGCAGCCCTCGCAGGGCTCTCCTGCTCCTGCAGCCCTCACAGGGCCCCAGCTCCACAATGACCCAGGCAGGGGGTCCCGATGGTGGCCTGTGGAAGCCCCACAGTGCAGGACTGAGAGTCGCGCCTTTTTTTTGCTGGGTGGCAGCGGTCCAGCCCCATCCTGAGAGCCAGGAGCTGGCTGCCAGGGAGCCCGGCACGGCCAACAGCAGGAGCCGAGGCCAGCGCGGGAGGAAGGAGGGCTGGGCACGGGGGCCGAGGACAGCTCTCGCCTCTGCGGCAGGAGGCTCTCCCCAGCGTAAAGAAGCACCAGTGCTCGGCGCAGAGTCTGCAGCCCTCGCAGGGCTCTCCTGCTCCTGCAGCCCTCACAGGGCCCCAGCTCCACAATGACCCAGGCAGGGGGTCCCGATGGTGGCCTGTGGAAGCCCCATAGTGCAGGACTGAGAGTCGCGCCTGGAAAGGGGGGCACTCATGCACCGGAGGGACGTTCATAGCAATGCTGTGGCGGGGCACAGAGCAGGCACTGGAGACTGCCCAGCACCCTCCTTCCAGCCATGGCCACAGCACCTCCAGCTGCGGGGAGGTCGAGCCCCCCGGCAGAGAACCTGGCACTACGGCAGCAGTGGGTGCCCGCGCCCCACCACTCCTCCCCACGGGTCTGCCCCCCACTGCTTGGCAAGCAGTGACCTCGTACATACTCGCAGGCGCATGAGCACACACACGCTCACATTCCCAAGCCCACAGGACCCCCATTGAGCAAATCCCCCCAGTCTCCATGGTTCATCTCCTGGACAGGCAGAGCTCCCGGCCCCATGTGGGGCTGAGCCCCAGGCGCTGCCCCAGGGCCTCGCCAGGCTCAGTCGCAGCATGATTCCCAACCACAGCGCAGGCAGGATGGGCTGGGCATGTGATAGACAGGATTTGGGAAGATGCAGGAATTTGGGAAGAAAGGTGCCCCGCAGCCCCCAGGACAGCTGGCTGAGGTTACCTGCCTGACCTGGGCGAGGGAGCTGGGGGAGGCACGGCAGCGTCCACCGCCCAGGCTGCTCTCGCCTGCAGGGAGCCTGAGGGGACCCACAGGAAAACCGCTCACGGCCAGGTATTTACAGCTCGACCCCGCTCCGGGCCTCCGGTTTCCTCCCTGCTTCCTCCTTCCCCACCGCCCGCAGCACCTATCAACAGAAATAGTCCCCAGTCTAAAGCTGGAAAGCACAAACAGGTCACGGCAGGGCTGCGGGACACGTGCAGGAGGCAAAGACAGACACTGCGTTCAGGACTGGGGGGCAGCGGCATGGGGGGACAGGGACAGGCAGGTCCCCAGAGGGGTCCCACAGGAAGGCAGGAGACAGGCAAAAATGGCCTCCAGGTCGCCAGGCACTGGGGAGGGAACGGCAGGGCGAGGACGGCACGGAGAGCTGGGATTTGGGATTGGGAGCCATCACGGCAGTTGGATGAGGCTCTCCGGACCGGAACAGGTCAGGGCTGAGGTTAGGTATTCATTTAGAATTGAAAGGCAATAAAAGGAGAACTGTGAAAGACACAGGACAAAGCTATTTTTAAAAGGGCAGAACCACAACCATTTTTATTTGTGGTTCTAAATCCCGTATTTATGTCACAGTGTCTGATTCTTTGCATGATTGCTGAAAAAAACCAAACTTTTAAAAGTCTGTTTCTGTGCTCTCAGCCCCTCATGGGACATGGATTTTGGGACAAGAGACACTGGATAAAGAGCAGTCAGTGGGACGGAGCTGAATACCAAGTGGGGAAGGGAGAGGGCTGGGGGGAGGGATGGAGGCAGGGGGCAGGCACCGGGGCTGCGTGGGACAGGAGCAGGGCCAGGGCTGCCCATGCCGGCTGGCCCTCGAGGGGCTCTCAGCAACAGCTGGGCTGCGCTCCCCTGGGAGGGTGACGACGGGTGGCGGAGGGGAGCCAGGTCTGCCGGGTCTCCCAGACACCGCAGGATGCTCACAGGACGGTCCCTGGCAGGAGCTCGGTCTCTCCGCATACGTCCCCCGCCAGCTCCCCATGGGCCAAGTGAGCAGCTCCAGCCCGCGCTGGCCCAGCAGGCTCGCAGGGCAGGCAGCGGGGCCGGCATGTGCCTGCTGGACTCGGGGCACAGAAGCTTTTTTGCTTCCTGACCCCCTTTCCTCCACCTGGAAGGGTGCAGCCTTGTTCCCCCGGCAGCCACCTCGCAAGACACCAGACCTGCCCGCACACAGCCACAGGCACGCCCTGCCTGCACTGCTGCCAGACCATGGCCAGCTCTTCGCCAAACAGAGCCCCATGTGCATGCAGCCCCTGCCCTGGGCTGCAGGACGGGCACCAGGCACCACATCCAGCCCCAGCAGACACGCAGGAGCTGCTCTGACACAGCTGGAGTGGGGACAGGGGCCCCACAGGGCAACGCAGCCCGGCCATGGGGACGAGCAGGAGGGCAGGGTGCGAGCTGTGCTGCCAGCCCCGCTACGCATGCCAGCTGCCAGTGCAGGGGAGCTGGGGCACGTCTGCAATGAGGGGCTGAGACCCACAGGGAGGGATGCGGAGCTAGCCGGGCGGGAAGCACCGGGCACAGCTGACTCATCCAGAGAAAGTCCTGGGCTCGCCAAGGAGAGCCCGTCCCTGCCAGCGGCAGGCTGGTGCTTCCCCTGCCGCCCGAAGGGACATGGGACTCAAACGGAGCTCAGGAGTGTTCGGACGGAGCCGTGTGAGGGAGAGAGTGCTGAGCCGGCTCTCGGCAGCCAGCTGAAGCAATTGTGCAACCCACAAAGGCAGGCTGAGGCCCAAGACCTCACCTTCCTTGCTAAGAGGCCACAGTCAGCCCCTCCAGAAATCACCCACCGCTATCTCAGGATCTCTTCTTGCACTACTGGGCTACAGCCACCCCAAGGACCCAGCCTGGGCAGCCGCCTGCAGCTGCACCAAGGTTTTAGGAACAAGACAACAAACTCGCAAGACACGTTTTCCTGTGTAAACAAGGACTTGGACCTTCCAGCCATAGCAGCCACCCCAGGGTCAGGAGCCTGTCAAAGACTTTGGACTTCGCCAAAGCTGCTTCCCAGGGGCTCCAAGGAGAAAAGGGAGCCCCATGGCATGGCTCTCCCTGTGCACCTCCATGGACGAGATCAGGCCCATCAAAAGCAATGAGCAGGAGACGGCGTTGTGGAGCCAACACCTTCACCGCTGCCCTCAGCGTCCCGCTGTTAGCATCCCACTGCCGGGCTGCAGAGCAGCAAAGGGGATGGAGGAGCGCAGCAGCAGAGAGGAGATGGGGACGCTGCTCAGAGACCTGGAAAACCACAGGTCCAGGTGCTCCCAGCAGAGAGCCCCTGGTAGCATCGCAGAAACCACACGCAGGTGCCCATGGACACCGCTTCAGCCAAGGACAAGCAGACAGAGCGCAGCAAGGTCGTGCCGTACCCTGCTCCCAACTGACGCCCAGCCCCAGGCTCGCTGCAGGCACGTGTCCCAGAGCACACCGAAGGCTATCGGAGCAAACCTCGGAGCCAGCTCCAGCACTGGCACAGGCGTGCATGCAGAGGCCGGCACAGAAGAGGGCACCCCTGCCCTCGCTGCCCTTCCAAAGGGAAAGCTGCAAGCTGGTGGGCACTGAAAAGGCAGTGGGGCGCTCAGTGCCAGCAGCCAGTCCTGGATCCACCTGTAAACCCCCGGAGCAGGGACTGGCACCAGGGGCACGGGCACCCCGGTGTGCTCTATAGTGCAGGCAGTGAGAAGGCAAATGGAAAACAGCATGTGACAGGCAGGAGGGCTGGGAGCAGCAGCGTTAAGCGGGGAGCCTGGGCCCGGGCCAAGAGCCCCGTGCGGCACCGAGGCACCGGCAGAGACGGGTGCAGCGCAGGACAGCGAGGGGAGCCTGAGCCCAGCTGCAGGTGCCCTGCCCTGCTCTGCTGCTGCAGCCCTACTGCTGAGGGGTGCCAACGTGCCTGGCAGAAACGGGGGATCTCAGGTCCCTGCGCCCTCTGAGACGGGCTCCAGCCCGGGGGAGATGCCCCGCAGTTCCCACACGGCAGCCTGGGCAGGCAGCGGCAGGCAGAGGGGCTCAGGGCCGGGGGGCGCTGCC